>NW_010330829.1:0-33877 GCF_000700745.2 Antrostomus carolinensis
ATTCCTGGGCTGTGTCTGCCTCTAGTTTTATTATTAGGCCTGATCCTGGCTCACGTTCCTGACTTGACCTTGCACCATAAAATTACTAGTTCATCTGGACTCTTGGTTGAACCTGGCTGTTATCTGGGCTGGCCCTGCTCATCTTGCTCAGGTATGGTGGGGTTGTGTTATTGTCCTCAGCTCCCTGTCCTGGCAAGTCATTGCTGCTCCCTGATACTTCCTACACAAATAGGAGTACAGACCCAAAAGTATATAAGCAAGTTGTTCAGGTTCAAGAAGTTATTTTCCTTGAAATAACAAAGACTTTGCTAAACTTTGGAAATGAATTTGTTATATTCTTATAAAGAATATATTCTTTTTTTCTTTATTGAATACTGTATGTTATTAGAAAACTGGAGATTGAAAGGGACTAATTACACTTTACTAATTGTAACTTTTATCTCCAAGCAAAAAGAGAAGCTTATAAAAGATGGAAGGACAATCTGGTTTTTTGGGAGTTTTTTTTACCCTTTAGTCTGTTCAAATATTAAGTAAAAAGAAAATGCATGTCCTGGATTCTCGGCTCAATAACTCCACTGTACTGAAGACAAACTGATTTATGCTAGATGTGAATATAGTCCTGTGGCTTGGGTTTTGATTTTTTTTTTTTTCTCTTTTAGTATTTGCACTTATATGTAGAGTGCCATATAAGTGTATATAGGACAAGAGTCTTAAAGGAGGAACAGAGTGTGCTGCTATTAAAAAGAACAGCAGAACTTCAATTAACTTCACAGGAAACAAGATGGAGCCCAAGGAAACAAGATGGAGCTGTGTTTGTGCCTGCATAGTGCTCATCCTAGGGAGACTTACAAGGAAACATTACTCCTCACCTATCATAAAGGTATTGTGACTAAGACTTTGTTCTTGTGTCTAATAATGAGGTGTATACACAAATTTTCTAAGCATGGTTCTCAAACCAAAGATTTTTTTTTAATATCTACTAGAAAATATTTAAAAAGTTTTATTTGTTTAATTGAAAAATGGCCCTTTTCAGGGTGATATTAGGAAAAAAGGCTGAGAGATTATAAAAGGCCTCTTTCTCCTGTCTTGCTTTTAAGGCTGGTGAATTAGCCAGTGTCATAGCACAGGGGTAAGCTGTGTTGCAAGCTCTAAATGCATTTTGTAATCGCTGGGAAAAGAGTTTGTAAAATGACTTTGAATGAAAGAGTATCTCATTTTGAAGGTTTAATAAATCTCATAAGGTACTAGAACAAGAAAACCTGCTGTAGTTACTTAGTAAAAAGCAGGATCTTTTCCTCTTCCACACTTGCTCTTCAATTATTTAGACCCTCAAGATGGGCAATTCTATGTGGCAGTTCTGAGACTTGTTTTGCTACAACTCCCACAGCTGTCTGTTTAAAATTAGACAGCAAAATGCGATTGTTAGAGCTGTAGCCAATGTTTAGTTTTAATCTTAATTTTAGATAAATATAATACTGTTTTGTAGAATTAATCTGGCTTTAAGCACATGAGGCTTGTACACAGAGGCTGTAGAACAAGTACATGCTCTCACTGAACTATTTTGTTAGAGTTCTGTTGTCAGGCTGGCTGGGTGCAATGTTTTGTTGCTGATTGTTCAGATCTTCAAGTGCTTGTTTAGTTTGCTAGGTAATAAAATGAAGTACTGAACAGGATAAGTGTCTGAGATCAGATCATGCTAGTATTTGTTTCAAGTGATTAATCTTTCTATATTGAGTGGTTCTCTGAAATAAAGGTTATGAAACTAAGCTAAGGATATTAGGTGTCTGTAGAATCAGACCTTTTATGATAAAACTCTGGTTTATATGTTTTACTTAGTAAATTCTACTAATTTTAAGGATATTTGTAACTGACGGTGGACTGAGTCTGTTTCTCAGACTTAAATGTTTTATCTTTCTTAAAAAAGGAAAATAAATGTTCTTGGAGATTTAAAGAAATGTCTTAAGATTTCAGTCCATAGTTAAAATGAATGTGATAATTTTCTATTTTCAGTCATGGGTTCTAAGTACCATGTTGGAAGCTGCTAATGTTCATATGAACACTGACTTGATTTGCTTTATTGCCTGATGCTTGATTTTGCTCTTACAGGGTTTGATAGTAAATGAAAGTGGAATATAGTACAGAGGTTTATGTGCAAACATACTTCATCCTTGTCACCACGGAATCTTTATAATTTGCACAGAGATTGGTAGCACACAGACTTCAAGCTGGTATTTCCTCCCCCCTATTTATGTTGGGCCCATGAGAAACAGCAACAAAACTCTAATTTCTGCTTTAGTATGAAAAATAAGAGATGGGTGTTAGCCAGAGTTGTTCCTCTCCCCGCCCCTTTACAAACAGCCCTTTCCTTTTTTCCTTATTTTGTCTTTTCCTCACTTTAAGTCTTAGTTGATGATTCAGTTCCTAGATAATACTTCTATTAATATTTACCTAGTTCATTCAGTTCCTAATATCAATTCTTGTTAAGGTTCAGATCGCACAGTGGAGGAAAATGAGGCCAAAGATTTAATTATGGCTGGCTCTAATGTAAGATGGACAGCATATGAAGCTAATCTTTTCTGCATGAAACTTTTATGCTCATAGCACAAATCATATGTTATAGTAGCAAATTCTTGCTTATAATAGTTGTTTTTAAACTGATGTTGTAATTTTTCTCCTTGATTGCTGAGCCAGATTTTTACACTTGCATGAATATGGATGTCAAAGCAGTAATTTCTTAATTAAATTACCCCCTAGCCTGCAGAAGTAAGGCTGGATGTAAGAATAAGAAGCTATCTACCCATTTTCCTGCTTACGGTAAATATTATTAGATTTTTAAACATAATGGAACAAAGCAAGGAGAAAGAGGAGCAGAGGTCATCAGGAAGGGGAAGTTGCATGATTCAAATATGACGGGAATATGAAAAGTAATTTGTATTTTATTTATGTGTGTACTCACAGAAGTTGGATGAGAAATTTAATGAAATATTTGTGATTCTTCAGGGGAGGACATAAAACTTTTAATCTGTCATGACAGGGTAATAGATGTTGAGCTGAGCTCACCTGTGATCTAACTTAGGTTGTGAGCAGTATAGAATACTATGTGAACTTTCTGGTTTTCATTGCTTTCTCTTTTTTCTTCTCTATCATAAAATATTAGATGAATAGCTCAATACAGCCCAGAGTCTGAGCTCTGCAGTGTTTAGGGGAATAAATGACTTGAAGCATCGACAATCCAAGTTTTTTATTGAAGTGGAGGCCTGATTTCTTGTAACTGCATTATGTGTTAAGTGTTATGTTGTCTGTGAGTGACCTTGGCATTGCCCTGGATGACCAGTCTCTCTCTTTCTGTGATTAGTGGGGATTTTTTTCCAGCTCCCTCCAATTCAGCTTCAGGCTTCATTTGCCAAGTTAAAGGATTTACCAGATCATATGAGGAGCACTTCAGGATGCAACAGTTACTTACTATGTAAATGTTACTTCTCTTACAGTTAGTATTTAAATCTACAGGGATGAGTATAGGCTGGCTATTATAATCCCATGCAAATTTATTTATTCTCTGTCCTGGTTTTGCTAGTGAAACTGATTATCAGAGTCTCTTGTATGCTAAAACACACTCCTTAGTTTAAAAAAAATAACACAAGGGTTGGGAAATTGAGAGCTGTGATAACTGCTTTAGACAACTTGGAACTTAATATTCAAGAAACAAAGTATTTTAAAAACTTTTGCTTTTATACTAGTGGCAGTGAAAATAAGGCTTTTATATTGTTGTCTTCAACAGACCTGATTTTTAATGTTACTGGAGTTTCCTTGAGGAAATTATTTTCAGAAATTATCTGTTGGAATAGTTGTGGTGTTTGCGCTTGTTGCACACTGACTTGCTCTGCGACATGGAAATACATACGTGGTCTTATTTCATAAAGTTACCAGCAGTCTAATAGCATGTGTAATGCTGCAGCTGATGCACTGAAGTGTTTACAGTGTTAAGTTTGTTTGTGTATAAAATCAAGAATACCAAAATTGCAAGGATGTCAAAACTTGTGATACCAACCTATTAAACTGTCACCAGCTCCAGAAGCCTCTAAAAGCTCCGTTATCATTGAGGTGTGTCCCTGTTACTCCCACAGATATGCGTGTATGAATTGCCAGGGAGGAAAAGGTGATGCTTATTTTGGTCATTTCTGTTGTTTCTCTGCATTTACTACATATTATTTATTTAGTTTCTTAAAGTTGCTACAACTGTGGAATGAAAAAAAAAATGAATGCTTTGTCAGCTGGCTAATCTAGCTTTTTAACAATAATATTTGCAAAGGAGCTAGTAGTGGGAAATACATATAGATTAGCTTCTCTGTTTCTGCTGATCTCACTGGCTTTACTCCCATAGTTAATGGGAAGAGAGAGGCTCTTCCAGAAGGTAACTAAATGTGTTCATCTCTGCATCAACTAGAGATATCCCAGTGTCTGCAGTCAGTGTTACCCAGGCAAACTAGCTGGTGTTTATTCCCCTTGTGCCTTCAGATCACTGGGCAAAGACTTTGTGTAACATTCATAATTATTATGTATAGGCCACAGTCGGGCCTCACGGCCAGTGGGAGAGCTCTTGCTAAGCTCTAATTTTTGCTCCAGAGGAGGCTGTGTCAGGAAGCCAGTGGAAGTTGCTGAACTTGAGCAGCACTGAAGGTCTGGACCTGTCAGCCAGGGCCCTGTGGACACTGAAGTAATTGTTACTAAACCTTTAAATCTTTCTAGTTTGGTAGATTTGTTTTCCCTGCCAAAAATGGAGCTTGTTGTAGTTTATGTACTAAAGTGCATCTCGGAGGTTAAAAGTGCTTTGGTGTGCTTACTTCCAAGAGTTGCAAGTAATTTTATTATCAGGCTGGAGGCAATTTTCCCCTGTCACAGAAGCTCACTGCAGCCGTTCAGGACAGCAGATGTCAGTGGCTTGTCCCTTCTACCCTTTTTGCTGCGTAGTTGCCAGAACAATTTTTACCTGAAGGCCTGCATTCTCCGCTTTATAGAATCATAGAATGGTTTGGGTTGGAAGGGACCTTAAAGCTCATCCAGTCCCAACCCCCCTGCCATCAGCAGGGACACCTTCCACTAGACCAGGTTGCTCAAAGCCTCATCCAGCCTGGCCTTAAACACTTCCAGGGAGGAGCAGCCACAGCTTCTCTGGGCAACCTGGGACAGTGTCTGACCACCCTCACAATGAAAAACTTCTTCCTAATATCTCATCTAAACCTCCCCTCTTTCAGCTTAAACCCATTTCCCCTTGTTTTGTCATTAACTGTCCTTATGAAAAGTCCTTCCCCAGCTTTCTTGTAGCCCCTTCAGGTACTGGGAGGCCGCTATAAGATCTCCCCGGAGCCTTCTCTTCTGCAGGCTGAACAGCCCCAACTCTCTCAGCCTGTCCTCGCAGAAGAGCTGCTCCAGCCCTTGGATCATCCTGGTGGCCCTACTCTGGACTTTTTCTAGCTGCACCAGGTCTCTCTTGTGTTGAGGGCTCCAGAACTGGACACAGTACTCCAGGTGGGGCCTTACGAGAGCGGAATAGAGGGGGAGAATCCCCTCCCTCCACCTGCTGCCCACGCTGCTCTTGATGCAGCCCAGGACGTGGTTATTGGCCTCTGGGCTGCAAAACGTTACAGTGAACGACACTGAGGAGCAGCCTTGCAGTCAGTGACACTGCGATGTAAGGCAAGGAGGTGGTTTTGAAACACAAGAGGAGGCCTTCATGTAAATGATGAACACATTCAATAATGAAGTGATAGTGTCTCTGTGAGCCTGAGCAAGTACCTTACACCTGCAAACACCTGAGTTTCAAATGAAACTGTTCATTCTGTTGCCATTAAAATAATGGTGAAAATCAAACACTTTTGTGTCAGTCAGTCCAAGGGCTCAGGCTCGAATGTAATGCACACCCAACGCAGGGAGCTCCTTCAGAATTAACTTGTGGTTATGACGTGGTCCTTATTTCTAGGCCTGAAGTTTTAAGCCTCACTACATGCAGGTGATGCAGTTAATGTTGGCCTCATGAGGCTTCTGAGTAGAAAATGAAGTGTAAATGTCTGTGTGCAGTTTTAGAAGGGGAGAGGGGAAGGAATATTTTTTAATGTTTATCCTAATGTGTATGAAAGTGCTGTTATGCCATTACTTAGAGATCTACATGCAGCTGGAGTATAGTTCATAGTTTCTGTTTAAACTTTTATTGATTACTGACCCCAAAGAAACTACCCACAAACTGGAACATGAGGACCTCTGCTGTGCAGAGGTGTGTTTCATTTAATGTGATAGTAAATATAGTTATACAAGAGGGAGAAGAATCTTAGGGAGACTTGTCTGATGCTACAGATGGGTTTTTGCAAATACTGTACTGATGGCTGGTGAAAGCTCCAAAGGATAGACAAAAATAAGTCAAGGCCACAACCTCAATTTACAGCATAACAAAATTAGAAATTGAAAGGATTTGGGGGGAAGGAAGAAACTGATTTTATGTCTCTTGGTGTGCTGCTGTGTCTCTGCCCTTATAATTGAGTGCAGTTCTGAGGGTGTACAGTGTTTCTGGTCTTCCTTTTCACAATGGTTGGAGACTGGGGCTGATGACTTTTCTGAGTTTCACGCTGCAGTTCTAGTGCAGGATTTTAAATGTAAATGTGCACAGTCACATCCCTGTAACTGATGGTAAGGTCATGCTGAATGTGTGCTTAATGGATTCGTGGTAACGTGGTGTCTTCAAAGGACTTGGGTGTGTACTAGGTATTTGCATTGATAACCAAGAGATCTTTGTTCCTGCATATGTAGTTATTTACATCTACTTGAAATCACCCACCTTTGATGTACATGGATCAATGTGCTCATATGCTCTGGTTATGAGTGATGAATAATATAAGGAACTAGAGGCTGAACCAATGAATAATCTTATTTTACATACTAATTGCTGTACTATTTGATGTTTTCTTCAAAGCAGGAGCTTTTATCACCAGTTTTAAGTTGAATTTGTATGGATTAACAAAGATTAGTATAGGAATTTTTTTTTTTAAATGAATATTATACAAATGAAATTTTGTATAATATTCATTCAGGACAAGAAAACACTTAAAGATTAAGTTGCAGAATAACAATTAATTGTATGATATTTTTATAATTAATAGAATTGTACTTTTTATCTTGAAAATACTTAATAAGAAAACGTCTACCCTATAGATAGTTTGTAGGAAGAACAGCTGAATCTTTTACATATATGATATTCTGAGATATCATATCGGCACGTGGAAATTTAAGATCCTTCTTAAGAAACAGCGTTATCTTTGGAATTGCTAAAGGTCTTTGGAAGTGGCATTCCAGGTGTATAATTATTTCTGTGAAACAAAAGAAGGTGTTGTGATTCTTTTTTGGATGTTTCGTTTCTGCTTATTGGAAGTGTTTGTTATATTCTTGTGTTTTCCTTTCTTTGACTGTGAATTCATCACCTGCAACTTGAAGTGCAATTTATTCTGTGGTTCATGTATTTTCTCATGGATGCTAAGGAAGAAATGTGCAGGAGCAGACAAATTCACTTAATGTTGGCTGATTGGGTCGTCTGTGTCACTGAACAAAGATAATGTAGGTAGTAATGTCTTCTTTTTCTCAGACTCTAGGATTTGCTCTGTAGACAAACTTCCTACCTTGTCTGCTGTTGTGCTTACCTTAAGGAAGTATTTATTTGAAACCCCTTTCCTATTTGATTTTTTTACTTGCATCCTAACAAGATGTGACAGGGAGTAGCAGACTGGTAAAGCATGAAGACCTGTAAATAAAGTTGTTGTTCCATATTATTGAATTTGTGCAAGAAAAAAAAGACAACAGTTTCATATGCTATTAAATTATTTGCTTGCAGTCACAGGCTTTTTGATTGCAGTGTTTCAGATTTAGTGGGGTTTTTAATGTATCAAACAAATCTTTTCCTCTAGCTTTGTCAGTCACTCTTTTAAAATGAACTAAAGGTTTCTCCTTTGCTTTTTAATTATTCTGAAGATTAATATATTGTAAATTTGCTCATTTCTATGCCTCAAATTGCACTAGTTCTGTTTCAGCTTATTCTCAATTACTCCTGTAATTAAGATCCATACACCCATAGCAGAGAATAAAATAAGAAAATATAGAAAAAAAGAATTAAAAGGGAGGGGAGCATCTTTTTGGCTTCCTTAATAATAAATTGCTTAAAACTCTTTCTGAAACAGCCACTACAAAGGAAATGATTAAGGAACTTGACAGCCTATATGTAGTTTTGAAAAGAACATAAAGTTTTCAGACAGTTGTCTCATCAGGGATCCCAGCTGTGAACAGTCTGGACTATTCCCTCTTAATTGTATGAAAACCTGACACGGTGCTCTGGGGAAGAATTAAAAAAAAATGCTAAACCTGCATCCCACACTGAAGTGGAATATTTAATCAAGTCAAAAGCTTCATTGTACCCTATGGCAAGCCAAGGTAAATTTAGGCTGTTAAATATTTTATTAGTGTTGGTGTTCATTCTAGCCATCTATCAGATCATGGTAACAACAACAGAAGTATTTCTTTCACTTAGAGAGTGTGGGACTATGATATGTAATTTTCCTTGACACTTACGATGGTTAAGTGGCCTCAAGGAGAGCTGTGCTTGAGATATGAAGTGGCCCAGGCAGAAATGTGTTGAGATGGTCTGGATGCCATACAGGAAAGAACAGTTCAAAAATGTGTACTATTCTTTTTACACTGCTAGGCACCATTAAATACATTAATATAAAAAAATGAGGGTGTTGTAGTAACTCACTGACACAGAGCTGTTTTTACTCAAGCCCAAGGACACATCTAAAGAACAATGACAATAACAACAAACACTAAAAAGAAACATGTTCTTTCCTTCAACGCAAGCTCATATAACTGAAAAATGTTTCCTTGTATGGTAACTTGTGAAGCCAGTCATATTAAAATTATATTTTTAACCACTTTTAGCACTTTCAGTGCTTTGGCAAGTGAACTGGGACAAAAAGTAAGTTTGTGCTATAGTTTGGGTCAACACAAACCTGTATGAGCTATAAATTATTTGTTGGGTGTTCAGTGGTTTACGATGCTTGCGCTGGAGGGCAATCATGAGAGCAGTTATACACATAGTGTGTCAGAAATAAATTTTACATACTTCTGAGATCTTCTAGGACATTGCTTAGGGAGTCATGCATGACTGTGCCATAAAGTTAAATAATAGCTGTCGTCTTCCTAAATGTTTACTTCAAAATGCACTAAATTCAGGTTGAAATATTTCTAGACACTAATGATCATTACAAACCTGTCACTGTCTTCAGCAGCTTACTAGTGTCCTAGTTTCAGATGAGATAGAGCTAATTTTTTCCTTAGTAGCTAGAATAGTGCTGTGTTTTGGTTTCAGTATGGGGTTTGTTATGGGAAGAATGTTGATAACATACTGATGTTTTTAGTTGTTGCTGGGAAGTCAAGCACTCTCCAGCTTTCCATGTTTTGATAGTCTGCAAGTGCAGAAGAAACTCGGAGGGAGCATAGTAAATTAGTAAAGCCATCTTAGCATTTTGATATGCCAATGAGATAGTCCATATCATATAACATCATGTTCAGTATAGAAATGAGGGGGAGCTGGAAAGCTCTCTTTCTTTTTGGAGATTGCAGTTTTGGTTTCAGGATTGTCTCTGCACAATCAAAACACAACCAAACAACAACAAAAAACCCACCCAAACTTAGTTTAAGCAGCTTGCAAGAGTTCACATGTTCTGATAGTACATGTAGATTTCTAGATATTCCCACAGATTTTATGCCATTGAGCCCAAGTAAACAGAAATGCTTTAGAAATGCCAGTTAATTGAAAATACAGTTAAGCTGGATAGCTGAACACAATGTAAGCCTAAATCTATTTGGCATTTTACTATATTGTCTGATTCCTGTTCCCACGTGAGCCCCAAATCAGGTTGGTGCTAAGAATTAACACAAGGCTTATTCTTGTGTCCACGGTCATTTAATGTACTATACCAGAGTTCAGCTTGTCTTCTGAAGGAGCAAATCAATAATGGTTTATTGTCATCCTGTCATTTGCCTTTTAAAACCACCTTCTTGTTCCAATGTTCTGCAATTATGAAGCCTCTAAAGTTGTTCCTTTATACACGTCTGTAACCTTTCTGAACTGAAAATGACCTCTTGTTTATTGTGCTTTACAGAATAAGAGCGAATACAGAGGGGAAAAAGACTAATTACCTCACGTTGATAATTATGAATACCACACTAAATATCCCTCTGACTTTTCTTCTTTCAGGGGTGAATTGTTATTACAGTTATTGCAGCCCCTGAGGCTTGTTCACCTAAAATATCTAGCTGAGTTTCCTGACTCTAAAATTGTTGAAATGTGCAATCCAAATGAAAATGTAGAACTGGTGTCTCCCAGCCCCGAAACTTTCAAGTTTATCCCCTTCGTTGTGTAACTATTGGCCCTCCTGTAATTTTATATTTGTTAATACCATAATTTTAAGATTCCGTTGCACTTCTAACCTTCTTTCTTTAGTTGATTTCTTTGTTGTTGTTGGGTTTTTTTCTTCTGTACATTTTAAATGACTACATAAAACAAAACCTTTGTGGAGAATACATGCAGTGACAGCCCCAACATTTGTATTTGTGTAGGCTGACCCTACTTTATCAGATATTGCATGAGTTACTGTAACTGTATTTAAGTGATATACTTCTCATATTAATTTACTCCTTCATAGTCTGAAAAAATTATTTCTCTTTGTAGACAGGCTATATTGTGTATATACTGTTTAAGCCAACTAAGTACTTGTGTATGCTTCTGAATGGTACTGTGAAATACATGTTTATAAATAGAAGTAATGTATTTCTGGAAGCCTTCAGTTAGATGAACAACTAAAACTTATTTTTTATCTCCTATTGTGTATCTTCATTGAAAAGCAAACACCTTTTCACCTGGTCCTTTATTTAAACACAGTAAATTCTGTGATGTGACCTGTTGAAGAATGTGTATCAACTGTCAAGAAGCAACCTGCTGCTGATTATACAATCAAATATATAGGGCCTCGTAGTAAGCAGGTTGATAAGCATAGTGAAGTTGGTTTTTAATAGTAGTATGTTGTGACAGGACCGAAATAAACTTAGCAGTTCTGAAAGTAGGTCTGTTTCTGACTACAAGTATATGATTACACTCCTGTAGGTATCCTATGAGTCTATGGTCTGATGTCCTTACATTTCTTTAATTTTACCTCTTTTGTTTGTGATTGAATTCGCATTTTTCCCATGTTTTGGTTCGTGTGGATACTAGATACCTTGATCAAATGTACTCTGACATCTTTCACTGCTGTTCCTCTTAGTCACTGACTGAAGTGCAGCACTGTTTGTCTTTACTAGGGAATAAATGCATAGTTATTGCTGTAAGCCTGAGCTTTTTCTCCTACTCATAGGAAGCCAGCACTGGGCTGCAGGCAAGCCAGTCTCTCTGCTGATGGATAGCTGTGCTTTGAAAGTTTTAATTTAAAGGAAACATTCTTCTAGAGTGGACATACACATGAGGAAGGCCACTGAATTGGTGAGCAGAAACTGATGGAAATAAATTACCTTCCTATTTCTACAGTTTGAAGGTAGCAAAAGCTTGTACAACATGTACAGGATGAATAGCTTGAATAATGTAATTCAACTGCTTTATATGTGTATGTGGAGACAGTGCCTGTCTTAAAAATCTTGCAGTTGAAATAGCTTTTAACTAGAGAGGGAAGAAGGCTGCATTAAACCCATCACCCAAACAGAGAATGCCAGCAATACACAAAGCAATCTGTAAACGATTCGTCTGTGATAGTCAATAATGTGGAGTTATTTTTGCCCAAATCCAGTGGACAAACTCATGGAGTTCTTACATGAGACCTTTGCTTTTCTCATACCTATTTTGTGTTCAATTTACCGTGCTTCACTTTTTTGGTTTCATTTACACAGGATGTCCACCTCCTAAAAATTACTTGTTTAGCAGAAGACCTAGTGAATATTTAATTTGATCCTTTTTGTTATTGTTCTAGTTTGTCTTTCTTAGGTATGTGAATATTTAATGAGGAGCCACAGATTGCTTTAGGATTTTGTGGCCTTCACAGTCCTTCTACTTCAACTAATTGTTGTCTCCTTTTAATAGCAAGTTTGGGGTTTTTTGTTGTTGGTGGTGTTTTTTTTTTTAAAAAAAAACAGGATCATTTTACATGACTGGGACAGAAAGCAATTACACAAGCACTGCTATTGGAAGATGAGAGATGATAGTAACACTTGGCAGGAAGTGAGTGAGTGCTGCTAAGGTCAGTAAACTTGTAATTCAGCTCAGCTGCAGCCAGAAGAGCAATCCTGACGATGGCTTCACTCTGTTCCCTTGAGACACTGTTGCTTGAGATTTTAGAATACTTTCCAGAAGTATATGAAGCTGCATGAGATTTCAATGTTGCATTCAATTATTTCTGAGGACTTGTACAGAAAAGATCACATTACAGAACTTTAAATAAATGATGTATTAATTTAGGGACTTAGGATCTGAGGAACATCACTATGTTAATCTTAAAACTTTTTGATGCAGTTATGATGCTTGTTTAATGAGGTTCTTCAGCTTACAAATATTGTCTTTCATCTCCTTCAGTAAACTATCACAGGTGTACCCCCTGACTGTCCTGATTCTATGATAGTATATCCATGGCAAGGCACTCATTTAGGTTGGAAAAGACCTTAAGATCACTGAGTCCACCACTAAACCATAAAAAAACAGATATTAAAAAGCAGTCAAACAATAAGAATGAAGTCTTACTAAGAGAGGTATTTTTAATGAAGTGACAGTTCCTTGCTTGTTGGAATTGGAATCTCTAGCATGTGAGCAGTTCTGCATGCATGTAAGATAAACTCTTTGCTGCAAACTATATAATCCATGTGTGTAGGTAACTTGGGTTTGGTTTTCTGCTGTACACTGCAACTGCTTTCTTAATTAGAAACAAACAAATAGCTAAGCCACAAGACAATTACCTTAAAGTTGTGGAAAGCTGTATTCCTGCAAGCATCTATGTGGGTGTGGATATTATTCCCTGGGATAAGTACTTGAAGGATAAGGCTCTGTAATCCTTTGAAACAGTTTTTCTCTGCCTGTGCAACCGATTGACACTTAATAATTTCACTGCTGTAGGTCATTGTGATTCTTATGTGTTCATTTATGCAGAGGAAATAAGTTCCTGATAAGCACGTTTGTATCTTCTATGAGCAAACACGGTGTTGGCTGAATTGGGAGTTTCCTGCAAAAGTGTCATTTTGATCTATGAATCTTCACTGTAATGAGAGCAGAGAATAAAGCCACCACAAGAAAGAAACTAATGAAAACAAAATCCAGCTGTAATAAGAGACCAGTAGGAAGAAATGTCTTTAGATAACTCTGGCTTCAAAAAGCTGACAGTTTAATTAAAATCCTTATTGGGAACACTAGGTAATATAGCTTTGTGCTTAATAGGAATATTTTGCAAAACAAGAGTGTGACTATATTTCAAAACATAAATTAATTGGTTACTGGCTAGAAAAATGACAGATGAATAAGTGTTTGTGTCATCATCCTGCACTGTTTGGTGTCTTGTCATGTTAGGGGTGCAATGAGATGGTGGTCTGATTTTTCATGACCAGTCTTGCAAAACGGAGCTATTTCAAAGTTTTGTTAAGATTTCCTGGGTGCTACTGAAACAATGCTGAAGCAATAAGTACTTCTAGTTAAGTCTAGTGCCTTGTGTCATGGAAGGAAGAAAAAAAAAATAAGGAAAAAGAGGTAATTAGGGGTTTTTTTTATTCCTATTGACACAAATCAAAGATGTGCATATTGTCTTGAATGCTTTTAATAAAAGCAGGCTGAGTTTCAGGTAGGATTCATTTGGAATGTTAACTGAAAACCTTTTTGAATAAGAATATTGATAGGTTCCCTTCAAACCTCATAGACAGTTGTTTCTAAGCTTATCTTTGCCAAGTTCATGCAAAGCCTGGTGTATGTCTTGCTTATCTCTTGCATGTTGTAGTGCTTCAGAATACTGCATGACAATCATTTATTTTACTCCACTATGAGTGGGTAAGAATTAATCCAGCTTTACAGCTAGGCTGAAAGAACAGAGGCAAAGCGATTTGCTCAAGGTCATCCAGAAGATTATTGGCAGAGCTAGGATTAAAACTTCCTTTTTAAATCCTAAAAGATGAGAATTTGTAACAGGGCCTGAAAAGGGGGAGCAGGGGAAGTCTCTTATGAATTTTAGCAAAAGAAAATTTAGCAAATTGAAACACTTTCTTGTAAGCTTGCTTCTGTCTGCAGTAAACCATGTAAGCATTACAAGGAAAGAAAGGTAATTTTTCTACTCATTTAGCTTTCCTCTTTAATTCATGGTACTTAAGATTGACTGTTAGGGCCAAATTCTTCAAAGCTTCCTTTCTTATACCCTGGTGGTAGGTCCTCCTGAATTTCCTGTTTGCATAAATGGGGAATGCAAAAACTTGAGGCTGACTCAAGACATATTTATGTATGCTTTATTTTTAACCTTCATATAAATTGCTACTGTAAGAAGATTAGAGTCAGTGAGGAAATTTGAGCTTTTTAAGAAATGTCTGTCTATACCTCTGTTTTGATAATTTTAGTTGACTTTCTGTAAAATATAATTTCATTCTGTTGGTGAACTGCTTCTAAACAAAATCTGACCAGCCCTAAAAAAATCCAAAACCCTGAAAGGAAAACATACCACTAATAAGATGATTTTTTTTTTTTGTTGTGCTGCAGGGGTTAAATGACAATGATTCTTCAGGTGGTTACTCCAGGTAACCAACTTTAGGTTGGTTTCTGTTTATACTGTAAAGCATGTTAAAAGATCAGGAAGCTGAATGAGGGAAGAGTCTTAATTAGCACTTGTTACCCCTATTTTCTGTGCAGGCACAAAACAATCTATTGGCTGGTTCAGAGTTCAAGCAGAACTCCTGATAAAAAAAGAAACACAAAAGCTAAAAGAGTGTTGAGATGATTGTTATGCAGTTAAGCGTGGGAAATACCATGCAGTCTATAGAATATTTATATCTGTGGAAGCATTGATAAAACAGCAGTACTTGGGCTCATTTGTTTTAAAACTTTATTGCACCTATTTCATGCTAAAGACACTTGTAAGGTTCCAACTTTAAAACTTTTTGCAATAAATACTTGAGAAAACCTTTAGAACAGATTTCTTGATATGTTCATTTAAAAGCTTTTAAAAACAGACTCCTTTTCAGCCTCCAGTGTTTATTCTAGTCAACTGCTTTGTAATGCATTTTTCCCCTTTCTTGCAAAAAGATTCCTGGAGCAGAGATCCTTCATCATAATTCTGATAGTAAAGTTCCAATTTGGGTATGTTGTATTACTAAGAGAATTTGGTTGTTCTCCTGCTAGGCCATGCCACAGAATTTCCCTTCTTATGTAAACCAGAGGCCACATAAGTAGTTCTAAATATTACCCATAAATCAAATGACCAGCTGATAACTCTTGTTGTTCAGAAACACCCTCACTGTAAACTTTTGGACAATATGCAGCTGTTTCCAGTAGTAGCCCTCTTACAAAATAGCTTGAGATTGTTATTGCATGTTGGAGACAGAGTTCAACCTGGACATCAAAACATCTGTTTATTCATGAAACTTGTAGGTCACAGTTGCCTTAAGGTTGTGCAATAACTCAGGAACCAATCCTGAAAGAATAAATATCTCTGTGTATGTAAAGAAAGAGCTGCATGGAATGTCTGTTTGTCTATTGTTTGAATTTACTGTGGGTATTTGAGACTTTTGATAAAGTGAACCCCAGGAGAAACTGTTCATCTTCAGAATGACCTTTTGGTTATAATTTTGTGTATACAGAAACTCTATTAGTTCACAAATATAATAGGATCAGCAAAGCTTCTGATGCCAATAACTTCCTGGGGATTCCACAACAACAATCCAATTAAAGGGGAGGTGATTTGAGGATTTGGCATGAAAATACTGGAATGCAGAGTGAGCTGAATCTGTAAGTTTTTGAACAATGTGTTATTGCAGGTTGCTGGACTTGAGCGAACTGCTCGTTACAACACGTCTGGCATTACATACCCCTTCACATGAGAGCTTGTCTTCTTCCTTATAACTTATTAAAATGACAACATGAGGCATAGCTGTGTTGTGTAATTGGCCAGGGATGATGACAGAACAGTGTTTCTGTAAATTTGGATAAACTTTCTGGCTATGTTCTTCTGAAAGAACTTAATGAACTACAAGAAATTGGGAAGTGTTATACAAATCAAGTCTCTCAAAAAATATTTATTATATTTGTGACATTTACCCATGGATGATAATGAGTGTGTATTCATTGAACTCTGAAATTTCAAGCCCCAGTAAAAATAACTGGATCACACCTCATTGTGCTGAAGCTAATGCATCCTCCTGAGTCTTGCTTGCACTTAACATGGCAGAACTTTGCAACTAGAGAGTCTGAATGAACTGTGCTGTAATTTTTCAGCTACCCATGATCTGCTGAAATGGTTTCATAGTAGAAGGATTGTTTCCTGAGGTCTGGAAACAAAATCAATAAAACTTAAATCTCAACAGTTCTTTAAATGTATCAGTTGTCTGATTCTTACTTGAAATAGAAACACTTGTTAGGCTTGGAAAAATTTTGAACAAAGAAAGTAAGTCTACTAAAACATTTTATTGCATTAAGAGCTACATTTATTGGCCAGTGTGCTTATGGAATATTTACTTAATTTATATACTCATTTACAAGCCTTCTTTTCCCCACCATTTTAAGAGACACATGGCCTCTCTTTCCTTGTAAATCTGTGACATATATTTGCAACTTTTACTGGGTTCTTCCAAAATGTGATGGAGATCTTGACAAAAGAGGAAAGAAGAAAAGGTGGAAAAAATGACTAAAATGAAAAAAAATTCTTAAATCAGGGACCTGTCAATAGCATCATGCAAACTAAATTTAACAGCTAATTTACTGGTGACAGAAATATAATCCATATAATTTATGCATCTAATATAATCTGTCATTTATGTTTAAGGAGGAGAGCAAGGCAGCATCTAATAAAATGTAGAAGAAAAATGAGTTTGTGAGGTGAGTGACAGAAATGTTCATTACCTCAATCTTTTCCTGTGCTGTTCCTACCTTTTCAGGCAGGCATCTTAAGAGTTTGATCCTTATGAAGTACAGAATTATTTCTTTAAAAGATATCTTTTTTCCTTTCTTGTCAAAACTTAAAATTGTTCCAGTTCAAAGCCAGTCAAAGCAGAAACAGAAGATTCTGACTTCATCCCTGTCCAAAGAGACCAAAGAGAAAAGAGGCCAAGGGCTGTTTCAGAGATGAAAAAAATGTGTAAGTTAATTTGAAATCACCATCAGTCTTTCCAGATCATGTCCAGACTATGTATTAGGTACACATGGGTGAGTAAAAAGGGTTACTGCATTCTTTAGTCTGCATCAGATGAGAGGAAATCCAAATGCTATGAAAAACAGCTGTAAATATGTGGTACTGTAGTATTATCCTAAAGTTCATTTATCTTAGAGTTGCATCTGGAAATACGAAATGGGAGTGAAGAAGCTGTGGGACATTGAAAAATACTTGAAGCAAAAGCTAAGAGAAATTCTGGATTTAAGTTCCCAGTGTATTTTTGTGGATGATATATGGTGATTGGTGATGCCAAAGTCCTAAAGAAGCCCTGGTACAGGGCAACATCCCATCTGTTGTAGTAGCACAAACTGTAATAGCCTTCTGAGAATAATCCCAGTGTAGGACAGAGGTCTTGAGAATCAAGACATTGACTTCAGGGCATTGACTGTAACCAAGAAGCAAGACTGCTGTAAAGGCATTTGCTCTAACTCTAATTTTGACTGACACATTTCCTGTTGCACTATGATTTGGGGTTTTTGCTCTCTGTAGGCTTTTGGAAGAGCAGGAGAAGGCAGCATGCGACAGCCTTACAAATCTGGTTTCGGTAGTTAGAGAAGAATTTTGAGACTCTTAATATGGCTATGGGAAAACATGACTCCTCCAGTTAAGTGCATCTTAATAAAAAGATAAAATAAGAAGCTTCTCTACACAATTGCATGAACAGAACTTTATGAAAAATATAAATCTAGTGTAAAATCCTTCTTGCTGTGGCAGGCATTAGCTCCTGTAAAAATGTTTTCTATTTATTACATGTTGGCATTTGGGAGTTCAGAGATACTATAGTACATTGCAGACAATGTGATACTTATGTGATGTGATAAATACATTTATCCACAGGCGTTTTTCTATTAGATTAAGAGATACTGTTGGTTTAAAAATGGAAAAACGTTGTGTTTGCAGAATAGACAGTGTAGCAAGCAACCGATTACCCCTGGCTTGATGTTTATTTGTATCGTAATCCTATGATATCCTTCTAAAGCAAAAGGCTAATTCCCTTGCTAATTGTATATATTTGTTTATCAATAATGCACAATGAAGGCAGCATTTTGTCTCTAAGCTGTTCTTATAGATATACGGAAACTCAGAACTTGCTTAGTGCTTTTTAAATGTAATACTTCTAGTTAAGTACTTTTTAAATTTTTAAATGCTTCAAACACTCAAATATTTAAGCTTGAATAAGCAGTTCCAACTTTAATAGCTTTTATTTTAAATACAAAGATAAAACTGGAGATACTGTGTACCAGAAAAATTATGGTTGTATGTATTCCTTCATGCAGTTTTATTTTAGATGTTACTTTGGGAAAGAATTTATTGCTCTAGATTTGCACAATACCTGTTTTCTACTACTGTAGTCTGGTTTTGTGTAGACTCTTTTAATATACATTCCTGTAAAAGCTCTTAATCTTACATTATTATTAAATGGTCATTTATTTATCAGCATGGTATTTAGGATCCTCAGTGAGGTTTGGGGATACTCGGTTACAAAAGCAAGCAATATCTGCTTCAGATCTGGGAATCCAAATAGGCATCTTGAGGAGCAGAGGGGGAAAAAGTGGCATGTACAATTATCACTACTTGAAACCTTTCCAACAGAACACTTTCTCACAAGAAAACAGCTTTGCCAAAATGGAAACTTTCCACAAGTTCACACCAACTTCAGTAAAATGTAGTTGTGAAGGAAAAGTCAAAATGAATCATTTTAATAAATGTCAAAACATTTCTGAAAAATAACTTCTAGGGTTTTTCCAAGTGTGTTAATTTTTATATTATGTATTTTAAAATATAATACTGAAAATGTTTCTCCTGACTCAAAATGCCTGTCATGTTAGCTTCATAGGAGACTCTTAAGTGGCAAATTTAGAGGAGAACTGGGATGAAAATTGGTTTAACAATGTAAGCTTTTGGTGGCTTTGACCTGAGCTAAAAACCAGACTTACACTCTCACACAGGCTCCTCAGGTATCTGTGATATTTTTTGGTGAAATTCACATCTTGGATGTATGCAAGGGCAAAGGTATTAAAAAAAAAAAAGTCAAGCAGGAAGGAATCAAGTGACATTGCTAAACAGAATAAAGTTGAAAGGATAAAGGGATAAAGTAAGGCATAAAGGAAAACTAGAGTGAGGCTAGAGTGAAAAGATGCAAAGAGTGGCTGGAACAACCAGTGCTGGAAGATAAAGAACATTTAGCAAATCCATCTGACATCAGTGTCAGAAAGCCATTGCTTTTCCTGTCTTTAGTCTTTTATCTTCATTTTAGAGGCTTTCTCACTTTTAAACCTCAAGTCTAAACACTTTATCACGGTGTTTAATACCATGTACTTAAGTACTTAATATTTGAAAATCACTGAACCCAAAACTAATACTAAACCATATATTTTCATTTTTAAAGTCTCTGCAAAATGTCTTGTTCTTGACCTAATAAAAAGGATGAGCTCATATCTCGCTGTGTCATCAGGTTAAACCTTTAAACATAGATTGCCAGGTTTGTCACAATCATTGCCAGTGAACATTTAGTTATGTCTGAAGTGAATTAAGTGCATGTAACAATAAGATATTAAGCACTGTGAAGGAAAGCCAGGCTAGGTGAAGTAAGAACTCCCCTGTGCCCTTTTCTCGTATGACTGCCAAAGCTTCTCTGTCTCTGCTTGCTGTAATCCTTGCCATTAGTGCTGTGATAATCACACCAGCAAGGGAAGAGCTCTTACATGACCAAGTGTTAGGCACCAAAATGGCTCTAGTGCTTTCAGGCTTATTTTAAACCCGAGTTTGGTTATAGATTGTAGAGGAGAGTGTGCATTGATACTTTTTCATCAAGATGACTTCTTCAGATTAGGCTTCATCAGATCTGGTGAAGCTACATAGAGCATAGAAAATGCTAGTTAAAAATCCTTTCTATTTCACAAAAAAAGGACAAGGAAGATCAGGTGAAAATGCCACTGATCTGCACTGTGAGGTTAGTAGCTAGTAACTACACTTTCATCAGTTGAATTTCCAATTCTTTAAGTTTCCAATGTGTACTTTGGATAAAAAAACCCCAATATATTATGTATTTCCCTAGTGTTCAGCTGAAATGAGATCACACTGAAGTAGAATCACTTCTGACTGGAAAAGAACACTCTGCTAATGGAAGTCATGGGGAAATATGAACTGCTGTATACAATTTTATCATTGACTCTTGATTCAGCTTAAATATGGCTGCACACAAAGAACAATCCCCTGTTCAAGGCTTTCAGGAAAAAAGCACAGCTGAGTGAACCTCTATAAACAAAATCATCACCAAGGAAAAAAAACAAGGGTTGTTTTCCATTCTTTTTGTTTTCAAGGAGCCTATATCCAAGTTAACTGATGATTTGGTTTTGAGTCAAAGCATGGTTGTATATCCAGAACTATCATTTGAGTATGTTTAAACTATCATGAGCTGTTTATTCTTCAGTTCTTAGGTTTAGTTCCTTATACTTTTCCAAAAAAAAAGTTGCATCATGATGCATGGGAATGATGAAGTGACAGTAAATGATGTCTGGTCTGCTGGGGTTAAGGTCAGGAACTGCTTCTGATTGAGGCTGAGCGGAAGAATAATGTGGAAAGTCTATGTGAGTGATTTACAAGATTTTTCCAGGTGAAGTGTAGCTGACCTGTCCTGGGAAAAGTGAAATTTTCTTAAGAAAGATCTGATTCAGTTATAAAATCATGTTTCCACTGCCAGCCTAAGTCCCATTAGGCTTTAAAATTCAAAAGGAGCAGGTACTGGAAATGCAGATATGGTTAAGTCTCTTATGGAGGTTTGGAATTGGAGGGAATAAACTATCCCTTGATGTAGCATAATTTGCAGTGTTCATGAGACCTTTCTCCAAAGTGGCTGGTTGGTAAGAGTTTTGGAGAGCAGTTGCCTCAGTGATCATAATGTTCAGGAGATTAAAAAACAAATAAAAATAATATCCCTAAGAGAGCTTGGGGAGTGAAGCCAAGTGAGTTATAAAAGGCTGGCCTCATGATTGCTCCAATATTGTAGAAAGTGCTATACCTAATACAAAAGCTGTCTTGTATTCAATTTACATAAAGTGTTTTAGTACCAGACTAAGAGTTATAATTTCTCCCTCCAGAGGATAGTAATCTTGCAACAAAAGGAGATATAATGGATAGAAATAGTGGTACTAAGCCAGCAAAAAAAACCCCCCTAAATAATCCACTTTTGTTACTGAAGCAGCACCTAACAACTGTTACAGTAATTGTATTTATATGAAAAATATAGCTACCAGTCTTACAGGTTTCCTTGCTTTCCAACCAGTGGGAAATCCAACAGACAGAATGCATTGGCTACAGTTTTTTTCCCCTGAGCAAATATTCAGAACTCTTAAAAAAAACCCCATTATTACTTTTACTCAAAAGTTGAAAGAGTTGTTCTTTTTAATCAATACATAATGGCCCACTCTTATTCTTTGTAGTCAAATCTCTTTGAATCTTATTGAAGAGATTATATCCTTACTTTCTTATGATCATGTCTAAAAAGCAACAGGAACTTGTGACTGTGTGCTTCTGGGATTTTTGCAAATGTATCTGAGCAGTCTGATTTACTGGGATGGGTCTCCCAGGCTAATTCTTTATTATACTTAAACTGTGCTTCCATTTGATTCAGTTCACAGTGTAGATTTGAGAAAAGTTACTTAACTGACTTCAAGGTAACTTGTACTTTCTGAGTAAGAGACAATTCCTAACAATTCTCAGAGTAGGGAGGAATACTGTTACTTGATAGGAAAACACATATACATTGAAGTCAGTGACTTATTCAGAAAGGAAATGTCCCGTTGCAGCTGGAGGCAGGCAAACCTTTCTTCCTAACAAAATAGCCGGAAAGAGGAGAGAAACAATTTTGAACTTCTACTCAGTTTGATGAGGAATTTGTATTTTCTCCTTCCTCTGTCTCAGTCAGCCTATTCCTGACCCACTTCTTAAGGAGATACAGGAGCAGCTCCTAAGGGCAGACATCCTGCATTTGCACCGGCTTAATGGGTTGCTGCCTCCAAATCTCCCTTGTCCCTGAAGCAGCCACTCCTATTACTGGGAAAAGATGCTCCTCATCTGGCAATAGGCCAGTTTACAGCTCTTGGGTAGCTATAAGAGCCCAGGGGACTGTAGCTGGGTGCAAGAACCTCAGTGCAATTGCATTCGGTGTCTGCAAATCCTGAAATCCTAGTGTCTGAGTTGAGGAACTCAGATTTTCAGTGCAGCACCATGTATGAGCATTTTCACTTCTGCGATAGCAGAAGCCAGGCTCTTTTGCTTTGGGAAGATTTTTGTGTCTCGATGTAGAGACACAGTGGTCATTCTTGGTTTTGATTTGTTCTTCTGCTTTTCAGAAAGTTAAGGCCCTTTTCCTGTTTTACACACCAGACATTTCATGTTTGGGAATTCAATAGTAAAGCAGTATCTTTAAATTTGTCTTAATGTATCAAGTCTGCAAAGAGAATAAGGGAACAAAGATTCCACTTTTTTATAGCTCCTGGTTTTTCTTCACTGTTTCTTTGTAAAGCAAAGCGCATTTACTACCTTTTAGAGCAATACATTTTATGGTTGTTATGTGATAGATGACTTGAGGCAGCACAATACATTTTCCTTTCCTGAGGTTTTCTTATGTGTGTATGGATGTCTGTGCTTAAAGGGAGAGTGGAATTATCTAAGGCAGTAAAAAAGGAAGTGAAGGGATGAGTAGAGAATGGTTCTGTCTTGAAATTAAAGTGAAAGAAAGAGCAACAGAAGAAATGGTAAGTACATATTAGAATTTACTTTCTGGTTTAACAGGAAAGTACCCAAATGAGGAAAATCTAGTCTCAGATTCTTCAGCACTCTAGGTAAACATATGCAAATGGCCATTTAAAACTCAGTTGTCTTTTGTTGACAATATAATCTCTCCTTTAATTGACAGTTACAGTTACACTTAAAAAACCCATTTGAGTACACTTGCCTTTCTTCAAACTTATCACTGTGATAAATTTGATCAAAGCAATAGCAGAAATAGTTATATTTAGTACTTAATGTCTACTTCTATGTATTTAAGTTGCTTTATCTAACTGAAAGTAGCAGTGTTTTCTGGTTTGTTGGGTTTTTTTCCCAAACAGTCCCAGTGTCCCCATATCAGTAGATTTCTACCACTTTGCTTTGTAAGCAGAATTAGAACATGGTAACACAGAATCCTGAAAGTTTTGTAATAAAGTGAGATGTCTTGTTCTTTTGATGCTCTTTCTTTTCACATTTTTATAATTTCTTGTAAGGAGAATATTCCAATGCATTTTTACTATACCGTGTGGGTTAATGTTTTCTATCTAGGAAAACATAAACAGAAGTATCAGAACCCTAGACCAGACTGATCTCTAGGCCTGAAGAATACCAGAATTATTAGAGATATAATTTATAATGCTGTCTAGGTTTGTAGGTATGACTTTTCAGCTCTGCTTGTAACTAGACAACTAGAGCTAGAGGCTTAAATGTATAGTAGGAAACACTGCATTTTTATTTATTAAGGAAGGAAGGTTCAAAAGTAATCTTGACTCAGAATTAAAGTTGATGTTCTTTATATGTTAAAGGATACACAAATGGAACTGTAGTACTCAACTCAGAGTGAGCATTGATCCAAATGCATAATGAAATCTGAATGATTGCTTATTAAAAAATAAAAGTATGTATATGTGGCTTTATTTTTTTATAAGTCAGACATTGTTACTTGTTTTTACATTCTTGAAAAAACAGCCAATGACAGATACTGTTTGACAATACTGAAGAACCTGGTAACTGTTCATCTTAAAAAATATTTTGCTACCTTTGTGGTAATTTTGCAGTTCAGATTAGCGATTGCTTGTTTCCACTCTCCTGGTTGTTAGTTTACAGATAAAATGGTTCACTTCCTATATCTGCTCTTAATTGGGAAGTCAAGGCTGAAAAGATAACAATGAGAAAATTGCAAGGTAGCTTTAATGGCTAATACGAACAAATTTTTTGTGACCCATAAAAATCAAAAGATTGTGCCAAATGAATTGTATACTTATATGTATATTTTTTGTGACTCATAAAAATCAAAAGATTGTGCCAAATGAATTCTTTAACTTCTGAATTTGCAGTTGCGGGTTCACTGCTTAATGCATAGAGGGAGATTATAGTCTTCTACATGTAATGGTGTTTTATTAGCTTCCCTATTTATTCCAATTCTGCTTTTACTGCTATAGAACTGCTATGTTTATATTTACATTTTATAGTCTTATGTTTACTTAAGAGAATAACTTGAAAACATTCCACAAACGTAGCAGCACTGAAAGCCTGCCACAATCCAGTGAGAAACTGTTTAGTTGATAGATGCCATTTAATCAAAACTGTTTAGACTGTTAGGGGAAAAAAACCCCACTTTTATGGTAATTGCTTTGGAATAACAGATATGCTGCTGCTTCTCAACTGTAAACAATTGGAGAGTCAGTATTCGTATTTGCAGCAGCCTTAACAGGTGGGTCAATGTCTGCAAATGGCTAAAGCCTCTGAAGTAATATTTGAGTTAATATAAGACCTCTCCCATCAGCTATGAGAGCAGAGAACTGACTTGGTGAATTATTCCACCTGGTGCCTGGAGAAAGACTTTGTTGGAACTTTCCTCAGTAGGCTCCAGGATGGAAGGGAGGAAAAAAATGTGCAACCCTTCTGTAAAGTTAAAACAAATATCAAAATGTGGAATACAAGACATAGGAAAACCTTGTCTCCTAATATTCGATTAATCACTTGTCAGCATTTGCAAATAGAATGCCTAAAAGATGTATTATTTTTCTCTATTACTTTCCGCTTCAGAAAGCTGAATACTTTTCAGCTCTAACTTAGCATGAGTGCTACCAGCCTTGCTACGATCCTTGTGACTGAGTACTCGGCTTCCTGTTCTTGTCTAGCATTTCAAGAATTGCATGTACTGTTCTAGTAATTTTAAAAAGAAACTCTTGAGGCACCACACTGATTCATCTGTCTTTAGTGTGTAGAGTTGGAACTGACTTTTCACGCTAATTAAAGTGTTAGAGGATCTTGAGATCGCCAAGTCAAGATTACTCAAGTTAAAACGTGCCAGTTTTAAACCAGACAGTGTAGCTTTGATGCATAGGCACAAGGTCAATTACTGTATATATGGGGTTTTTTAACCAACTTAAGTCTGTGCACTGCTGAATTCCTGCTAAAAAAACTGCTGGATTTCAGGCCAGTGATTTGGGTATGAAGCAGAAGCTTGAACACAGTACACTTAGACTGTCTGTACTTGAGCTATGGGGTCGAGGTTTGCAAATTTTTTCTACTGAGGACGCCCAAATCTCTAGTTTTCTTCTGAGCTGAGCTTCTGAAGTCTCATGGTCTGAATCTACTTGCATGAGGGGTTTGACAGAGATTTTAATGCTGGTTTATGCAGGAGGGAGGGATATGAGCTTTGGGAACCTTATTACCTGGCTTTATAATTGTGTTTCCAGTTCCTGGGAACAATGTGTCCATGATCATTTCAGGTCAAGCTGCTGTAATTCCATAAATTGTCTCATCAGTTCTATTTCTGGTGCTTAAACCTGTCACTTTTCAATCATAGAATCATAGAATGGTTTGGATTGGAAGGGACCTTAAAGATCATCTAGTTCCAATCCTCCTGCCATCAGCAGGGACACCTTCCACTAGATCAGGTTGCTCAAAGCCTCAAATCAGCCACAATCAGTGAGAGGGTTAAATCATATATCCTCTATAAGGACTTTACCCGTTTTAGAGCAAGATGAGTAAAGACCATGTTGCATAGTAAAATAATTATTTAGTCATTTATCTTTGCAAGTCTTCCATGTTCTCATTCATAAGGAAGGGGAAATCTGGAAGCATTAATGTGTTAGAGCAAGGTGAGTAAAGATCATGTTGCATAGTAAAATAATTATTAATTTAGTCATTTATCTTTGCAAGTCTTCCACGTTCTCGTTCATAAGGAAGGGGAAATCTGGAAGCATTAATTGGTATTTCTAATTAATTGTCAATTAATTTGCAGATAAATTCCAAACTATGAATTTTGGCCAAACTGCCCATTCAGGGTGTCACTTTCCTGCATGATTTGTTACTGAGTTCAAAAGGTCTTTGTTTTACATTTTGACTTGCTGAGTCTTCTTAAAGAAAAGTGAAAGTTGAAAAGCGCATTTCTAAAATGTATTTCAAATGAAATATCATTCTTGCAGCTTCACGATTCATAAATGTTGTCAGACAAACCAATATCTATTAGAAAATATTTAAACAGACATTATAAACATAAGTATAGAAAGAATTAATTTGCAATACTTTATCATAAAGGCATTTGCAAATCACTTCCTGCATTACTCCACTACTTGTAGTTATTTGTTCTTTTTCCACTGGAGCAGACTAAAATTCTTCTTTCCAGCTACTTGCTGCTGTTATCTCTTGAAATGAATCGTGTTCCCCATACGACCCCCACGATCGATGCAAATATGCTTTGATTTTTTCACAAAGCAATTACCCATAAATACCAGAGTTCATTGCCAGGTTAGTACATATTGTAGTACCAATTTAAAATTGGAGGACTCGCTTGTAAACACTCTTTTTGCATTCCCATTTAGTAGTTGAATGATGTGATGCTCTGCTATCAGTTTTTTTCCAAACACACTCAAATGCTTGACTCCATCACCTGAACATAAGAATCCCCTTTCCACATTTTTCATATATACAGCACTTCTTTTGATGTGTTTTGGGTTGTGAGGCCTCTTAATAAGAACAGAACATTTTCCCACTTTTTGATGAACTTGACTTAAATTCAGAAATCCTGGTAAGGATGTTATGAAAATCAAATAGCACCAAGGTGTATTTTGGGCTAAAATCTATAAAGTCACTGCAAAAGGTAGATTTGAGAAGACCTAACTGTGATTCAACTGTAATAAGCCTAATCTGTATTTGAAACATACCCTTTGTCCTTTTGGAGGTACAGTTTTAAACAAACAAAAAAACAAAACAAGGAAGCATGCAAAGTGAAGTCAAGGTCTTGCTTGTAAACCTACTGGTCTTCCACCAAGGATAAAACTAATATATTTCAAAGTACAAGTGGCTTCTATTTTCTCTTTTTCCAAATAAACTTTTGAGAGAGCTTTTAAAAGAAATTTTCACAATGTTAGTATCTGGGGAGATAAACTGCAGCTCACTAACTCCAAGCACTACACTCCAGAGACATCATTCAATGTATAGTAAGGGGAATAAGAAAACCATTTTCTTATCTTAGTGGAGGATTTGGGGGTTTTTTAAAGTGAAAAGTTGCCCATTTCCCAAATACTGGTCTTCATCACACATTTGCTACTCACATATTTGCATCTGTTTCATAATATTTCTTCTGATCTGTGCTATTTGTAATTAATATCTGGGGTGATCCTAGGATTTATGAATTACTTCAAATTCTTACCCTGTAGATAACATTCCAGCTGCGTTTATTTGTTTTGGATTTCTTCCCTTAGTGCAAGGTAGTATGAAGTACGTATTCAGTCCCAGGTTATTTTCACAAACAAGAAGCAAAGTAGAGGTTTTCCTCTTTGATATCCTTTATTTATTGTTTCAGAGTTTTAAAGGGACTGCTTCTGCCACTTTTTTGAATGAAATACAGATTATACTACTAGATCAATACAAATCAGACAGACATGAGGCAAATGAGTTCCTGGAAACTCAATATGGACAAAGTTTTGGCTTCAGCAATTTTTGGGCTTTTCACTCCAGAATTATAATGAGAAAACAAAATGAATGTTTTTATTCCTGGATGATCTTAATGTTAATAACTTCTTGAAGATGTTTACTTAGAGTAAATTTCCTGACTCATGACAAGTGCTAAAGAGTACAATTATTAATGCTTTATTTTGGATTCTAGCACAGTCTGCTCATCATGCTTAACCATTTTCTATTTATTTGGAAAAACTTTGAAATGTGCCATACTAGATCATTCCTACAGAGTCGGTGAGGCTAGGAAATGGCCATTTACTCACTTTTATTTACCTCTAAACTTGTCTGGTTTGTGTTGCAGGCCTGGCAGTGAACATAGCTAAAAGCTATATTGCCAGGTAAGAAACAAACTTGGTTTAATGGTTACCCTTGACTCCTCTGCTGCAAGTAACTCCTCCACTTTTAAGGAAAAATACTTTCTCTCCTTGATCTAACTCCAGTTACACTTTGGAGACCTTTTCTGAGGGATATATGTCTCAAGATATAGATGTCACTTAGATTCTGATGAAAGCTTTTCCTGTCATTCAGATTTATATGAAACCTTGTAATTGAGATTTGGTCCAAAATGCTTTAGCATTCCTAATGCCTGGGACTGAAAGTAGTTTGGGTTTTTCCTCCCTGTTTAAAATACTGTTTCCTTCATATGTAGACTTTCTTTCCCTCCTCCCTTCTAAATTTTTGGGCCTTGTTGAGAAGAGGTTTGATTATAAAGAACCAGAGAGCTAAGTGAGACTTCTTGAATAATGGAAGAAACAACAGGAGACAGAACTGACCCAGCCAATCTGCGCCTCCTAATTCTGTGGTGGTGTCTCCTCACATCTATAGAAGAAAGGTTGTTCTTTACAGCATGGCTGGCCTAGAATTCTGAATGAGCAAATACAAACCAATTTTCTTTTTTAGGCTGTGGGTTGTTCTTTTTTTTTTTCCCTGTCTAGCTGTTAAACTTTTCCAGCTTTAGGAGAGAAACAGTTTATTTTGTCCCACCTCCCTCAAACCTGATGGAATTTTCCATCTGCCCTCACCTCAGTGTGCCAGTGCCATATTTATGCTAACAATTTTTGAACTGCACTGAAGCACCACTTTACACTTATTGCCTCAAGGAATGGGAAAACCTTTCAAATTACTTAGTCCCTGTGGATTATCAAGCCTTATTGTATCTGTACTCCTACTCTCTGGTACTAAGGAGCATCATATTGCACTGTACAGATGTTTAGAGCCTCACATTGTAATAACGATGAGATTTTTCATTTGGCTGCATAGTAATACTCTGCCAGTTTAAATCTGCTTTTTTGTGCACATTTTGCATCTGTGTATTGCACTCTTTTCTGCATACAGGGGAAAATGAGGAAATTAAACCCCACTCTGTATCTGTAAACTTCTTTCATCATTCTGCCTTCTTTTCTCATTCAAACATCCCAAATCATGTTTTAGTTTAACTATTGCATGCAAGGGGATGCATATAAATAAATCTATGGTTACTTTGTTGGCTTTTATCAAGTAAAAAAAAAAACAAAAAACTTGCTGAAGCAGTTCTATGGAGAATAGTCATATAAATGAATTGTAACTTCCAACTCAATTCCATATTTTTTTAAATTAGATTATTATTACTTGAAATGTTAGGTCATTGTTAGAATTAGATTTAGTTGGTACATATGGCTGAATCTTGTAATCTCATATCTGTTTATAAATCAATATCAGCATTCTACATCCATGATAGCTCAGGCAGAATGGTCAGTCCAGCCTAAGGGCTTTTCTTCTCCTTACCACAGTAGATCATCCATGCAGGATGATTAGGCTATTTTATCCTGAATGAGTTCAGAATAAAAACGCTGTGTCCTCAGTGATGCCACTGCCTCCTACTGCTTTTGGGAGTTGGAGCAACAGATTATTTAAAGGCAGATTAGTTTCCCAGTGTGGCCTCAAGTCAGTGGCACAGTCAGACTGAAGGAAATATAGTTGTAAGATAGTGGTGGAACTGGATGAATCTTTTCTGAAGAAAACGTTCAGTGCTAATAGGATGACCTATGTCTAGAGTGTTTTTCTTCTCTGTTTGTATGATTATGAAAAGTTCAGAGGTAATTTCACAAACTGGCATCCAAATGACTCAACTTGTTAAATGCTCAACCACTCACTGTGATTTAGCATAATAATCAGTTTAAGAATATTCTATATTGAAAAATAATTAAACATTTCCTGTATTCAGCTCCTCGGGGTTTTCACACTTATGCAAGAATAAAACTTTAATAAAAAAAAAAAAATCAGTGTTTTATTTAAAAAAAAACCAAAACAACCCAACAACATACAAATTTGAACTATTGTCCTAATAATTGTTTTATATTTTAAGTAGGCATTTTTCTTTAGCTAACCTTCTGCTATGCATATTAAAATAAATTCTAGAAGAAAAGTTCTTCAGCGATGGTGGCATCATTGTGCTCTGAACATTAATTTGCTGCATTAACTTGAAGGACCAATACTTCTTTAGAGGGCATGTTTCTCATGGAACATTTTTCTGTGTAGTTTTGTATCATTTGCCTGGTAAAAGCAACAGCTGCAGGATCACATCAATGCCAAATCATAGACAAGTTGTTATTAGTGAGATTATTAGATTACATTAATTCCAGATTTTTTCACTTTTTATGAAAAGATATTGTTTGGACTGAGCATAATCCTGGAAGTCGGGATTTTCTGCTATACTTGAAACATTACTGTCAACAGCATTTTGGAGAATTCTCGGTATTATCATAGTGACTAATAAATGTTCTCTGTAAAATGAAGATACTTTCTCAACACCCACTTTACTGAGAATTAATATTTGGGCTTTTAGAGGTGAAAAGCTTATCAAGTTTTTGACCGCATGTTGCGTATAAAACTTGGAAAGTTGAATTTGTCAGAGTAAAGTGTGGTGTGTGCCAGAAGTGATTGCTTTTGTTTTGGGATAGAGATTAGACAGTTCTGAAATCAAGCAGCAGAAACAAAACCTGTGATGACCTTATACTTAATTTTAATAATAATAAAGTCTAGGAGAAGTAATTATTCCACGTGTTATTAGAATAATTTCCTTTGCTATTAAAGTTAGCCTGATTAATAGATTAATGTGACAGATATCTCTGTAGCTTTTTCCTTATCTATGGTGTAAATAAAAGCAACTCAGAAACAGCCAGGATAGCATTTGGCTTTTCTTATTGCGAGGATTAGTCTTTCTGGGAGTTGGGATCGTATCACTACCTTGCCAGAGATAATAAAGTAAAAAAAAACCAAACCCTCTTTTATTTAGCCCCTAGAGGTGTATTTGTCTTCTTAACAGCTCATGATGGGTGTTTGTAGAAAGTTTACCTTCTCTATTATGAACTGTAGGTGGGAGGAGAAGAAATATGAAGTATCAAATAGAAATTTCTGGAAAACCAGAGTCTGCTGTTTGCCCAAGCCTCTGGCTCGCTGCCTGGAGATATGAAGCTTTTTTATGATGAAAATCATCTACTTGACAAGATTATTGATCAATGGGCCTTAATGTCTTGTGTAATGAGCTTGTGAGCACTAATTGTTTCAGTATGGGTTTTTATTTGGTATCAGTGTAGCCACTGAAACAAGTTTAGTAGTTTATGTAATTGGTCTTTTTCAAGACAGCCTACTGCTGAATCAAATAATGATTGTGTATTAAAAAAAAATAATACCTTAACTCTGCCAAGCAAGTTGTTTTCTGATATAGAGTAATAATTAATAAAAGAACTATAAGTTAGATCAGTAGTAGGAAAATGCCTTATTTTAAAGGTTCTTGAAACCATCTCTTGATTGCCTTCTGTTTATAGCTCATGCCTTCATCTAAAAATAGAACAGTGCTCATTCGTAATCCCTGTAATAACAGTGTTTCTGGCATGAATGTGCACACACAGTTCTGATCTAAAGCCTGTCAAAATAATTGAAATATATCTACTATCTTAGTCGGCTTTAAATTGGACTTGTGTAATAGTGGTGATTGTTTGAGTGGAGGGAAGTGAGTAGGGGTGGGAAGATGGAATGTCTGAGTTTCATTAAAGTTAAACTTGTTTCTAATGATGTGGCAGATCCATCCTCATGCAGATGGACAAATAAATGAATGCATGAGGTTTGATCTAAAATGTCAGAGCTTTGTCAAAATAAGTTGTGAACATGTACTAGAACATTTTTAGTTGGCTTTTGATATATTAAAATATAAGTATATTGTTTAAGGGGGTGGTGTTGTACAGAACAGTCTGCAATTTGGTGATTTTTCGCACATATAATAAGCTTTGAGCATTTTTCGGATCAGGCAGCGTAATTGCGTATCCATCGAGTTTTCTATGAACTTAGCAATTGATTCAAAGTTAAACAAAAGGTGATGCATGTGGAGAGAAGAAATTAAAATTTTATTAGGTTCAGCAATCCTGATCTATTTTCCACTTTATCTTTCTTTCCAGCTGAATTAAAAAATGCTGCTGTTTTTAACTAATTTTATTATTTTATAACTCGCTTCAAAAATTTATGTAAACTTCAGAGGTTCAGCATTTTTTGCAAATGTTGACCCATGACTGGTCAATTTAAATTGCAGCAAGGTCAGACCTACTACCCATAATTCATATAATGAAATGCCTCATAAAATCTGAAAAATAATACACTAGAAACTGTAGAGGGAACAGGAACTTCTTCAGCTGTTGGAAAAAGGAATAAAATGTTACAGTATTTCTCTGCATAGGAGCAATAACAAAAACCTTTCCAGCCAATAATCTGACTCATTCAACTTGCTTTATTGTGAAGACATTTTCTGAATGTATTATATACATTACACAGAACTGGGTGCCAACTTGGATAAATAATGTGGTGCCTGTTCTGATTTTTCTGTAAAATTCTGATTTTTCTGTCAAATAATCTCTGCTAGGCTTGTATTTCCATATCTGAGTGCCAATGACAGTAAATAGTGATTGGGACTAAAAGCAAAAATATGTTGTGGGAAAACAGACTCCCAAAACTACTTTGTGATATTTCCAAAATAACAGTAGCATTTGTTTTATTAATGCCAGTACACTTGAGTGGCTTCTGAGAACATGTCAAAATGATCTTAAACTGTTGATTTTCTAGCTCCAACTGAAACTCTCTTTTAAGAACAAATATAATTTAAAACACCTTTATAGTTTTTGTCAAAACTGTTCTGGAATTTTATTAACTTGTGAGCTTAAGAAAGAATGTGAGTTTTATTAATGTGTTACTTGTATCAAAATGACCTAATGCCATCTCCACTTTACAGCCTGGATTCATTGAGGTTCTACTGAATTGATGCTAGTTTAATTGAGATCAGCTGGGGCTTCTGTTGCTCCCCAAGGATAGTTGCAATTGGCTGTAAGCACATTTGTTGCTATGTGATGAAATAAATGACTTTGCCCTACAGTTGCTACAGCAAACCACAAAACCACAGCAATCCACCAAACACTGGCCCATGTGAATGATTTCATATATATATATATATATATATATTTTCCAAGGTTGAATGTGTGATAGTTATCTATATGCTTGTCTGTGGATTGGAATTACAGACTTATTTTTTTTAGTGTGAAGTTTAGTTGCCAATAACTTCAATAACTTTTTTGTATTTGCATAGATCTTGATGTGGGAAAGCATCTGAGTCCCATATTGATCAGCAGGATTTAGATGTGGGTTATCCA
>NW_010330829.1:33913-73676 GCF_000700745.2 Antrostomus carolinensis
AACCAAAGACAGAATTTTTTGAGTTCAGTGGCAGTGGGACAGAAATGTCTTTTGTGAGCTATTAAATAGGAAATTTGTGTGGGGAAATTTCTTCCCCATTTCTCAAACACTTAGAATTATTTACATTTCAAAGTAAAATGGGTTGCTCCTCTATAAGTGAAATGGGATTCTTTTGCTATGCTCTAAGACTGAACAGACTATCATGTAGCTTGGAGTCTTGGACAAAGGCTGAAACTCAAGTGGGAAGAGTATAAATGACACATTAAAGTGATGTGTCATAAAACCTATGGCAGGTTTAAAAATGGATCCATGTTAAGGGGAAAAAAAACAGATAAAAGGGCAGTTGACAAAATGACATACTCTAATGGCAGCCAGTGTATAGCTGAATAAGGAAAGCTAATGGAATGATTCTATAGTTTCAGCAGAAAATACTCCCTAACTTAACATACTGATTGAAATAAATATATAATTTTTACAGCTTCAAAGTTTTAGGATTAAGAAAAAACAAATGCTGCTAATATTGTCTAGAACCCAACTTCCAAACAGAAGATCTGATATCTCTATGAAAGGAGAGTCCTTTTATAAATATCAAAGTTGCAGTAATTCCCTTTCTATACATGAAGTGTGTGACATAGTTATACAATTAGCCTCATATGTTGCTCTTGCACCTTCCCTCACCGATTTCTTTTTGCCTGACATTTACCAATGACATATAATTGTGCTTTGCCTGTGTAAACCCTGCCCAGGAGTGGAAGAAACATGGATATAATTTGAATCCTTGGAATCACTAATTTATACTTGCAGATGAATGCTCTGGAACAGCTGTGGAGTTGCCATTAACCTCTGATTAGGCCATCTGAAATAAGTTTACTGGTCTTGGTTCAGTTGCCTGAAGCTAATGTCCACCTATTGCCATGTTTGGTACCATTTGATGTGGTCTGCACCCAGCATAGTTATGAACAGGAAAACTAGCTGGAAATATTTGTGTGAACAATAGCCTCTGGCAGCTGCTTTTCTTCCTGGGCAGGAAGTGACTTTCTTCTCTTGTTAAAAAAAACCCAACCAAACCCCGCCTCCCCCCCAAAAAAAACCAAACAAAAAACACAGTTGTTTGCAAATAACTGTTCTGCTCTGACCAAAATGAAGTACCTTTTCCTTTTTTGAGAAAGACAGAAACCTAAATACTCTGTGGTCTGGACACTCCATTGGTATATGGAAGAATGAGGTTCTGAGTTCAGTTTGGTCCAATGGGGAATTGAATTTGTCTCCTTAACTGTGGCATTATTGGATGTTTTGGCCAGGTGCTCCATTGTGGTGTTAAAGTATTCAAGAAATTGGTATGAATTTTTGAAAAGTTAATCTTCATGAGTTCAAGTTCTAATGGAAGAAAAGGAAAGAATGGAAAGCTCTGACAGCTTTGGTGTTAAATCTCTGGTTAATATGGAGTGAGAAGGGACAGGCAACCCATGAGAAATGAGTTGCTTTCAGTGTTATATTCATTAGCATAACAGAGAAATAGTTTCTGTAGTTGCAGAGCAGCACCTTTCCATGCCCTGAGTTCACATGAGTTAGAAAATGATCATTTCATTCATAGTGATGCATACACAATATCACGTTAAACCCTGGAGCTGGAAAATACAAAATATAAACAATAAATCTGCTGTACTCTGTGCATTTAATGGTTACAGTAGTATATGAATTGGCTTTGAGGAGTTGAAACCATTTTGAATTGACCTTTGTTTTCTAATAAATAATCTCTCTGGACCAAGAATGTAGTTGTTTATTGTTGGAAACTTTATTTAAATGTTAAATAATGTAATGTTAATTTGATTATCATAGAAGTCTATAAGTAATAAGAGAAAAAGCAAAGAAAATGTTGGCCTGGTACTGAACAACAACAACAACAAAGGCAGGCTTCTAAATGGATACAAATAAACTTTCTTGTTTATGCATTTTTATATTGCATCATCCTTCACACAGAAGGTGATTTACAATGAGATTGTTAATCCAGTTAATGACAGAATTCTTATACCTAAAGCAGGCAAAGAGCAGACTATGGAATATTTATATAATTTAGAAATCATGAAGACAGTCATGACAAAACTCTTATTTGCGATGGCTTTAGTCAGTGCTAGGGATTGTTGGAGAACTGATTTTTTTGGAATGGGTGAGGTACTAGAAAAGGGGATGTTACTGAGAGGGCTTGTGGAAGTAAAGGGGAAAGCAGCCCAGTTTCAGTTCCCAGAAAAGAACTGAAAAAATTACTAAACGATTGCAAAAGTAGAAAAGAAAAAAAAAAAAGATGAGTAAAAACCAACATTGTTTTGAAATTTATTCCTGACAAATCTATCTAGTTTATTTCTTTGATAGAGAAAGCACTTGTGGCTACAGGAAAAACAGTAGATATGTCTTGACTTCAACAAGATTTTTGAAGCTCTCATAAATGACACTTTCAAACAGAAAATGGAAGAAGTGCGTCGTCTTTTGATTCAAGGATTTTGATCCTCTCCTGCAGCTTTTTTTAACTTCCCCAGTAGTCTTGCAGGTGTGAACCAGTGTTGTAATCCATAGCAGCACTGACACTTTTTTTTAGTGATGCATAAGGTACACTAATTTTCCACAGGTGCAAGATTTCCATCATCATTGCAGCAGAGTCATGGGACTATTCAGACAGAAATCTGGCCACAACAGGGATGTCCATCTTGGGAAAATACAAACTTGAGCAATAAAGCAGTGGAAGAGCTGGAAACATGTTTGACAGGCTGTGACTGAGCTCAAAATGCAAGAACCTAATCCAGGTTCTTGCTACAAGAGCACTTTAAAGGTACCTTTCACTGTTCTAGTAGTTTTAAGAGTGTGAATTGTTAAGTTTTAGAACTTGCTGCAAGAATAAAATGAGAGGTAAATTTTTTCTTAGTTAAATCTGTGGACTTGCTCACTGATTTTTTAATTTTTTTTTTTAAGAAGATGACGTGCTTTGTAATAGATTTCTGAAAACTGGATGTTGGACTGTGACTTTAAAGTTGGGTGGTACAAGTGCAGTTAATAGCTGTGTGTGTACAAATACTGTGTAGCTGAGGAATCTTTCCCACCTAAAGACTTGTCATCTTGTAGTGTTAGTGTTATCCTGTGGGAATGGGAGGACTGCAGGACAAAACAGCTGTAAATGAGCTGGTTCACATACTGGTAGTAGGGTCTGGAGAGTGGTGGGGTTTCTGCAGCACACAAGGACACCAAAGTTGGCTTTCTCAGTGCTTAACTTAAATGGCAAACAGGTTTTGCAATCTGTGTTGACTGAATTTTGCCATGGCTGTGCTATCCATGCAACCTGTTTACAGCTTAATACATTTAGATGTTATGAGCTGAATAATACAGTAACCAGTCAACTCATTCCCTCTCAAATTTCTCTCCTTTGTGTCAGATGTCCCCATCCCCTGCTGTCTTTCATCTAGACCTCTCTTCTCAGGCACATGCAGCAGCAGTGAGTACTGGCAGCAGGACTGGACTAAAGCTGAAGGCTTCTTCAAAGCCTTATTTAGCTTGGCAGTTTTATTATTCCAGCCAATATGTCTATTCCATTTGGGCTGAAATGCTACCCCACTTCTCAGCTTTTCTTCCAGCCATCATCTGCTATGCCAACAATCAAACATTTGGTGCAATTCATAGGGGACAGAGAGAGAGGGCATCGCTGATGAGAGAAGCTCAGATTTTGTTACTGCTAAAGCCTTAAAACTTTGAAGTGGATATTAAGAACCTTAAGATTAATTAAATTCCACTTATTGCTTGTATTTAAAAATAGATCTAACCACCTGCTTGTGAGGGAATGGCATCCTTGGCATTTTATGTGGACTTGAGTCCAAATGAGTTGTTTTTTGATGGACATAATTTTCATCAATAAATCATTGAATGTCTTTGACACAGTTCTGATGCATTTTTAAAGGCATTATGAAATCTACAAGCTTATGAAATCTACAATTGGAATGCTTAGAGATTTTTTTCTGGTTCATTAATTTTCAGCTAGATCCACGTAACAGGAATACTTTTGTAGGAAAGACAAGCATTAATGGTTCTTCCCAAACTTACTTCTTTGCTTGTAATATTCACTGGTTGGATGTTTGAAACATTTAATTTAATGTATTGCCTTTAGTCTTCTCTTACTTGCCAGGAAATAGGTCTCTGATATTTGGTCCAAGCACTGCCTGAATAGTTTGATCTTTGGCTTGTTATTTTACTTGATGCATCTTTTTGAGAAATAAGTATTAAAAGACACTTTCTTGAGAGTAGGAGAGGAACCTTGTGTTAAACAATTATAGAGCTTGTTGAGGGTGCTTAGATGAAAGCAATCAAGTGCTCTAATGCCTCCTGGCACTCCCTCCTGGTTGAAATCTAATTCTTTTTGTTGGCTATTTTAATTTAAGCTAATAAGGTTTTAGTAAAAGTAGAAAAGTAGTGTGCTGTAACTCTTAAAAGTACAGATAGCCTGTATACATCCTCCTGTTGCCATCCAAAGGATTATTCACAATGGGATTTCAACTCATGATGATATTTTGGGGCTCTTAGGTGAGGCTTATCAGCTGCTGGTATCACCTGTCCTGAGGCCTCTTTGGAGAACATAGGATGCCTCATGGAAAAGGCCTTCTAAAATGGTATTGCATCTGGCATGAGTGCCACTGCTGGACTTGGAATTCATCTTTAAAGGCACCCGAGGGGACTGGGTGAGCAGCAGCATGAACAGGGAAGCTGAGGACTATGCACATAGTGACCTGCTCTGAGCTGTGCAACCAGCAGGCTTGCAGCTGCTTTGTGTTACTCATCCTCACTCTGTGTCTGCTTCCACTGTTCACAAGGGATTTCTTAACAATGTCCTCTTCCTCCTCTGTCAGCGTGCTAGGAAGCAGCTCAGCTGCCTGCTTGCCTTTCACATGAGATCATTGTGGCTCTTTGCTGCAGGGACAGCCTCAGATTTGATGCAGCAAATTCTGCTGTGTTGTAGCCAAGGTGATGCTGCTCTCTGCACATTGTTGGGTGGTATCAGTCAGCCCCCAAAACCTACAATTAGCTTTCCTCCTCTGACTTGCCATATCTGCTGTTTATGGGCCAGTCCTTATGCTGGTCTGTTTTTGACTAACTGTCTGTAAGAACTGTCATCCCTTCTAGGAAGCTGCTACTACAAGACTTTGGCATCACCATACAAAGTGTTAGCTTCCGAGCTGCTTTCTCATCACTCCATTCATTCTGCAGATGGCAATAGCTCAAAGTCTGCCAGGCATTCACAGCTTTCAGGCTAATCCTTGTGACAGCACAGTTCTCTTCAACCAAGAATGCATTCACAGATCTTGAGGTTGCTGCCTTCCAGCCCTGTGAAGTGCTTTTATGGAAATATAATGGTTTATTGCAGCACACACACAACTGTTTGAATGTACACAGCCTGGCCTCAGCTCTATTCTACCTCCAGTCATAAGTGACAATATCATGCTACATTTTGGTGACATTTTATAAAAAGATAAAGATATGGCATTACCTATTGATAGCAGTGGTCTCTGTGCTACTCGTGTCAGGGTCTTCTCTGAGAATGTGGGAAGCTGTGTGTGACAGGGATTTGGTTACCTAGAAACAGAATTGTAAGGGAAAACTGGCCTTTCAAGAGCTTGAGCTGCAATGTAACATCTGACATATCCTGTTTCGGATTCTTGTTTGGCGTGTGCTGATGTTACTAGCCTGAGTGAGATGCACAGATTCCTTCTGCCCCTTCCCAAATATTCCTGTTTGCTCAGCTAAAGTTTTTTTATTATCCTTAAAGGTGCAGCAATTTTCCACACAGATATTTCCATTAAATACCACTGAAGTAATTCCCTGAAGGTGAGGGAAACGCCTGTATTTTTTGTAATTGACAGAGGAGTGTCTAGTTCTGTTAGTTGTTAGGACCTGAATTCAAGGAATTTTGTTATTTTTCTTAAATGCTAATTCTATTTAAGAAAAAATTCAGCTCCTTCATATACTGTTATAAGATGCCCCATGGAAAAATGTATTTTCTTTCAAGCCCTACTTATATCACTGCAAATTGAATAACTGGAATTATAGTACACTTTTTTAGACTGAAGGCTGTGTTCCTTCTAGGTGAGTGCCTGCAATTTCCTTCTAGTTTCCTCCCACCTGACAGCTGTGTTTTCTTTTTTTGCTGTTAAAGGGTACAAGACAGCAAGAGTACTCACCCTGCCAAAGGTGTCAGACAGACTGGCACCTACTTCTTGGTCAAATAGCACTTTCTTTTTGGAGGAAAAAAAAAAAGAAAAAGAAAAAAAAGAGCGTCATCTGCTGTGTGAAATCAATCTTGCAATCTGTTGTAGAACAGAGTTTGCTTTGTAAAGAGAAAGACAAAAAAGCTCTCATAAAAGATGCATGCTTCATTTGTGTGCTTGCTCATTGGCTTCAGTGTCCTTCTTTGCACTTTTCTTTTAACACTGCATCAGATACTTAATAGACTACAAAATATTAGATGTAATTAGGACCTGCGGCTACCAGGGTAGTAATGAGGGAGTTGTTGCTAAGTTAGTCCCGCCCACTTTGAGAAGTGATTCCAGCCTGATACTCCTCTTACTATCTGCAGAGACTATTTCCTGACAATTGCAGGCTCATACTCACTTTGAAAGAATAATACTTGAGGGTAGAAGGTGTGTTTCTAGCTTGCTGGAACACAAGAAATGCTCTACGGGGTGTCCATTTTCATTTATTACCCTTACTAGGCTCCATTGAAGAATATAGCATCTTCTTCATCAATAACATAAGGAATCTTAAGTAACAAAGCTAATCCATGTTCAGCACTTCTGAGCTAGGTTCTTACTATGAGTAAATTGAAGTCCTCCCAGGTTAGCTTGAGCTTCAGAAGTCTGCCTGTGTCCTGGAGTATAGTCCCATTAATACAGCTGCTTAATATAATTAGGCATCTCTTTTTCTGTCAGTTATGCTAGGCAACTTTTCACTAGGATGAGACCCTCCTTCTTGTCTGTAATCCATGAAGCTTAAGTGATGTGAGACCTTAGCAGGGAGAAGTTGGGAGAATGGGAAAAGGCGGAGATTAGTACTGCCTAATTTTAGCAATATATATTAGAAGCTTAGAGAAACTAATCTCCTAATATGGTAAATAGAGACTCTGAAGTTAAGCTCATGCACTGAAATGCCTAATATAGAAACCTACCTCTCTTCCAGGGAACTGCAATCCAGACCTGGGTATCGGGGTAAATGGTTTCAGAGAATCGCCTGGTTAGAAAAGACCTTTGAGATCATAAAGTCCAACTGTACCTATCCACTACTAAACCATATCTCCAAGCACCCCATCTACCTGTCTTTTAACTACCTCAAGGGATGGTGACTCAACCACCTCCCTGGGCAGCCTGTTCTATTGCCTTAGAACCCTTTCAGTGAAGAAATTTTTCCTGACATCCAACCTGTACCTCCCTTGGTGCAACTTGAGGCCATTGCCTCTTGTTCTATCACCAGTTACCTGGGAGAAAAGACACACACCCGCCTTGCTGCTACCTCCTTTCAGACAGTTGTAGACAGTGATAAGGTCTCCTCTCAGCCTCCTCTTCTCCAGACTAAACAACCCCAGTTCCCTCAGCCACTCCTCATAAGGCTTGTTCTCCAGCCTCTTCACCAGCTCCGTTGCCCTTCCCTGGACACACTCCAGCAACTCAATGTCCCTCTTGTAATGAGGGGCCAAAACTGGACAACAGTATTCAAGGTTCAGCCTCACCAAAGCTGAGTACAGGCAAAGGATGACTTCCCTGGTCCTGCTGGCCACGCTATTTCTGATCCAGGCCAGGATGCCATTGACCTTCTTGGCCACCTGGGCACACTGCTGGCTCATATCTAGCCAGCTGTCAACCAACACCCCAGGTCCTTTTCCACCAGGCAGCTTTCCAGCCACTCCTCCCCAAGAGAAGTTTGGGTCTCTCCCACTTGCCCCTTTTAAAAGAACAACTTAGAGATCTGCTGAGGGTTTTGAAGAAAAGAGCAATAACGTTGAACTGGCTGTTGAACAAGGGAAAACTCCTTAGGTAGGTTTGACCCTCATGGGACGGATGCTCATGTATTTCTCTCCTGTAGCACTACCTGAGTGCTTCATCTGCCTCTTGCTGTGACTGATCTAACCTCCCAAAGAGCACTCCTGCAAGGCTTAGTGTTACTTGGCCTGTTTCAAGAAGAGGTGGGCTTAGCTGTCCACAAGCAATCAAAAAATCAGTCCAAACTGCACAATGCCACACACAATTTTGATGGTCAGAAGATATCTGAGTAAATTCTTATCTGGTAAAAGTTTCCCCTGGTACTTTTGGTGTCTCTGGATCAAATTATCTTTAATTTGGATCTCAGCTTTCTCAGAATGATGGTCACACAAGTGGATGGGAAAACTGATGTTAGTAGTATGATTTTCCTTGTAGCCTTTATATATGTAGTAAAATATAGTGTATCAAACATTGCAGCATCTAGGAGAATTGCATTTTCAATCTCAATATTTATAAAAATAAGGTAGCCAGGTCACTTGAGATCCCATGGGTGGCAGATGTTTATAATTTTATTTATCTTCCTCCCTGCCATTTTTCTACTTACCTGTTCTTTTTCTTAAAAAGATGAGCTTGATTTTGGCTATTTGTTTCTGAAAATAAGAAATTCTATAGGGCTGAAATAGCACGTATATGCTGGACAGTTCTTTTAAAGGAGATTGGAACAAAACTGCAAACACCTCATCCTTCTCCCACTTCTTCCCAGCTAGCTTTACATTTTTCCTTTAAACATAGCATCTATCTTGCAACCCCCAGTTCCCATTTTTCAAGCTGCTGTAAAATTTCCAGCCTTTCAATAATCTTTGTATTAATTTCCTAATACTGAAAATAAGTAATTAGTCACATTTTTCAAAATGTGCTCCAAATTAAGAGGCTACAGTGCATCTTCTTTTACTAATTATTTCAGGAGAGCTAATCTACACTGTGTGTGACCTTTCCTGAATTTGGACCCATCTGGCATTTTCAAATGGAATTGAGTATTGATCTCCACACTGTTAATTTATTGTTTAATTAAAAAATCATAGTGCTCTGATGTGGTTTGATTGCACATCCTTTTCCACATCAACCAATTAATGTAGAGAGCCATCACAAAACTATCATTTTTTATTATTATTTTTTATAGTAGAGCTTCCCAGAAATGCAGGTCTCCTCTCATATACCATACTAATGGTTTGGAACGTGTTTTAGCATAAATGACCTGCAGGAACTGCTGTAGAAAGTAAATTCTCAGTTTATATCATTTTGGTATGACCAAGGTGCTATGCTTCCTGGACTTGATTGAATGGTTCTGGAACTTGACTGTGCATCTTAGGTCACCCATACCTAGTATAAAATGTAGAGAAGTAGTTATAAAAGGCCAGACATCTTAGTCAGTGGTGGGTTTGCTGTACTGCCCTTGCTTATTAGGGAGAAGAAACTAGATTTCTTGAATGAGGCAATACCATCAAACTTTGTACTGTCAAGTTCCCTTCCTATGGGTGAAAAATGTTTATAGCAAGCTTGTGTTGTCACCAAACTACCTACACTTTGTGTATCTAAAACTGTGCCTAGGCAAGACAGAGTGTGGTATGTATTCTGCAGAACGTGTGTTTCCTAACTGTCTTGAAAGACACCTCTTAGAAGTGAAGTCCTTATTGTTCCTGCCTTTATTTTTATGGCTGAATAGTTGTTTGAATTGAGGTCTTATTGAAGTGTAATGTCTTCTGCCTCCTCAACCCTTAATGCTTCATCTAGAATTTCTTATGAATTAACATTTAAATCTGGAAATCTTGGTAGGGATACTTTAGCCAAGGAATTCACTTACAGTCAGATCTTTGGAATATGTTAAAGTTGTTCTAAAATATTCTAGTTTGACCTTCAGCACACCTATGTATGAGATATAAGAAGCAGATACTTATTAGATGTGTTCAAGTAGCAAATCTGATAATGGGAATTTAAATTATACTCCAACAACTTTAAAGCAAGCATTTACTTCTAAAAGGCTGTAGAAGCAATGCAGGACTGGAGTAGTGTGTCATGCAGCAAAGCCTCACTTTGGCTGGGTCACTTTTAAGTTGTCTGATGTGAGGATTCTAGAAAAGATCAAAGAGAATTGTGAGGATTGCAAAACTAAAAATCTTGCTTTGCACACCGGTTAGTCGGGCAGCATTTCCGTGGAGATCTGAAGACAATTACATCATGGTTCACAAAGTACTGTCAGGAGTTATTGTACGTGGGCCAAAAATCTAAGCTTCTTGAGCAGTTTAACAAGAAGGTGGATGAAATATGTACATCTAGCCAGGCTTGGGTAAGGGGTGAGAGGGATTTTTTTATTCTCTTCCTCCTCTTTAAAGTTTTGTATAAAAGAATCAATATTTTTCCTTGTTTATTTTCACAGTTATGAAAGCAGTAACCCGGCTGTAGTCTCCATTTCTTTTTCAATAGTCAGTTTTGAGGCAAACATTAAGAATATTTAAATGATAAATCTCAAGTAATTTCTGTCCAGAATAAAAAGTCCTCAGTGATAGTTTGATTTATTAAAAATAGATACATTTTTCATCACCAAATAATTTTTGATAGAAATAATATGATCACATCTAGCACAAAGGCCTCCAGACATAAATCAAAGTTGTGTTAAAATTAATTTGGCCTAAACCTTAAAACAAAAGTCATTATCAGATAATAACTTTGGCTTAGTTATTCAAGTCATATTTGCTTTTCCAAGTCCACTCCAAAATACATAGCGTGTCAAAACAACACCTTGTTAACAGATCATCCTTCAAGAAATTACAGGACCAGGAGCTCACAAATTATGGCAGTTTTGAAATGAAGAACAAACTACATTATTTCAAGGAACATTAGAAAACGATGTATCACTCTGGTGTAGAAATGAAACCTCAGTGTTCTTTGCAGATAAATGTATGTGTAAACATTAGCAGAGTTTTTATATTCTACCAATCACAATCCAGTGAAAGGAATTTATCTTTGATCTTCTGAGAAGAGCCTGCAGTTCAGTGTTATTTAATATCTTAACTGTAATTGGAAATAAGAAAGGAAAGGAATCTGAAATAATGCCTTTCAATTGTATTCCTCTTAGAGATTCAACTCTTAAAAAAAAGGAGAAAAAGTGAACAAATTTTTACTTTTTATTTTTATAATAAACTTTCTTCACAATGCAAGTCCTTCAGTTATGCAGAACTGTGACAAAAGTGCACATGGAAAGGATTAAAAACCTATTGATAAACCAAAGTTGTGATCTAAGCCCACAGAAATGGACAAATGGAATTCTTTCTATTGGCATCTCTGGCCCTTAGATTAGGCAGTCAGTTTATTATCAGCAAAAAGTTCTTAAAACTCATCTTCAGATGCAGTGTCAAAAGGAGGTTTTCTTTTAATACACCATAAAGGACAGAGGTTAGAAAGCTGCTGAATGACCAGGTAAAGCAGAAGACCAAATGCTTCCTTAGCAGGTCAAAAGAAGGTCACTTGTTTTACAGTTTAAAATAAGCTCTCAATTGAGAGTGACAGTAAAGACTTTTACTACTCCAGTTCAAGGAAAATAATGGGTATCAGTGTAAACTATATTCTGAAGTGCTTTCACTACTCTTAGGACTATGACATAAACTAAAGAGAGGGGAGAATCAGACAGGTAAGAAACAGTGAGAAGAGCTGGTTTTAAGAAAGATAGAAGGCCAGAAGCAGCAGTTGTGGAGGTGCCTGGAAATGGCTGGGCTGTGTGCACAGTCGATTAGCCATGATTTTTAGCGGATGCTGGGAGGAGATTGCAAATTCCCTGCTTCCTCATGCACATGAAGAAAATAATAGAAAAGAAACCTATGGGGGAGAGTTCCTGGTTTCCTTTAGCAAATATTATCCATACAAGTTGCCAGCTCCCCTAGATCATGGAATCATCATGGAATGCTTTGGGTTGGAAGGGACCTTAAAGCTCATCCAGTTCCAACCCCCCTGCCATCAGCAGGGACACCTTCCACTAGACCAGGTTGCTCAAAGCCTCATCCAACCTGGCCTTGAACACTTCCAGGGAGGAGCAGCCACAGCTTCTCTGGGCAACCTGTTCCAGTGTCTGACCACTCCAATACTTGGCTCTCAAGCTTCTTATCCCACTGGCTGGCTTATCTAGCTTGATGCTCACTAGAAAATAGACACAGCATGTGCACACACATGCAACGTGTATGTACTCTAGTCTCTCCAGTTGCTGGTATCTGAAGCACACAGACCTATGTGACCAATGATCCTATCTTCAGTGGCTGACACTTAAACTTCTATACAGAAATTTGAGCCCATCACTGAGGAAAATAAATGGAAATAGTGCTGAACAGAAGCCAGGAGAGTTTGCTGTGTTGAGGTGGAGGGTATGGCCACACAAATGTACTGACCAGACATCTGCTTACATGTGACTGGTGAGAACCTCTACTGCTGATTTAATGTGGTGAGTAACACACATGGATGGTGGCCTGATCATTTTTCTCTGATAGACCAGGGAGGATCAGGGTCAAGGTGTTCTCTTTGCTCTGATGAGATACTGGGGTCATCCGCCTGTCCTTGTTCCTCTGCTCATGTGTGTATATGGGCAAACTCAGCAACCCAATACAAATGTCATTCGATTATTCTACCCCTTGATCCTTCAGACTTTGCATTTTGTTTTCTATGATCCTGCTCTGACAGGAGATGAGCCTGGGGTCACAATCCTGCTGGTTTTACACACAACTTCCCATTACAGTGAATGACATCATTAAGGTGTTCATCTAGATAAAGCTGTTCCAAAAGCAGGTTAGCATATAGTCCAGCATAAAGTATTTTAAAGTAACTTTATGGATATTATACCAGATATTTAGATATTGTAAATATCGTTTGATTTACTGCATGTGGACTTAAATGATGCAGATGTATCACGGTGTGCATTTAGAAAGCTTTCAGATCATAAAAACTCACTTTTCGTAACCGTCTGACTATGATTAATTGTAACAATACAACTTATTAATTAAACTTGGGAAGCAGCATAATTGAAACTAGCACTCTCAATTCACTTGAATGAATCTCAGCATTTATTCTGCAGCTATTTTAATGAAATGCTGAAATCATCTGCGTATCAATCTATTCATTACCAAATGAGACGAATGCAACAATCCTAAGTATTCATGGAAATATCTTCATTAGAAAAATCATGTAATTAACCCAGAGTGTTCTCTAAATGAAGCACCTAAAATGTTATGTGCTTTCTTTCATAATTGCAATTTGAGAATATTAGTTTCTCATTCTCCCTGATTATATTTAAAGTAAAAATAGCATTCAGCATGATTTAAGCATTTTGGACAAAAGAATAAACTTTAGGAAAATGCTAGCACAGGGGGCATTAACCTTTCCTGTTGAGTTTGTTTTATTTGCTGTTAATAGTCATTATCAAAGATTGCACTTTAGCAAGAATCATTCTGGTTGTGGGTCTTGTCTTTGTGCTGAAGTCTGTCTGCAGCTCTGCTCGTGCTACTGTTACTTGAAGTATTATCAGCATTAAGGACACCTTATTGCCTTCTCCCCATCCCCAAATGCTTCAGCTAAAAGGTAAAAATAATCTCTATTTTGAAATTTGCCAAGAAATGTCACACACTGAACTAAAATGTATGTCAGCTATCTGTTTTTAAGAGCCTTATTTTTAAGGAAACAGCTTTTCTTCTATTTGAAAAATATGAACGTTTCACACTAAAATAGAATTGCTATTCTAGATAAAGTAATGGCTTTTGCATAGCACATACTTGCCTCTTTTCAGTCAATAGTGACATGACAGAAATTCCTTGCAGAGGTAATGGTTTGAAGCATTTCTGGTGCTTTAAGACTGAAGCAATTCTTACAAGGTGCAATATAGATACAAACTGTTCATGGATTGTGTAGCAAAAAAGAATTTTACAGAAATATTTGTAGGGACCCTAAAGCTCTTGTCATTGTGTAGTTTTCTCCTCCTTCCAGCATGTTATATGTTTCTGTAGTGTGGCCACTTCTACCCCCTCTTTGTGTTTTTCTTCTGATATGGCAGGCTCCTTGGGGCTAAGGATTCTCTCAGGAAGTTTTGTTGACATGATGTGACTTGATTCTGACTGAGTCTCTTCTGAATTAGAACACATAGAACATCCAGCTTTGGACTGCCTTCCAAGGACATCTGGTCCAACAGAGAAGAAAAGGCTGTGTGAGTGGTATATGAATTCTGTTTATTTTCACCCTGAGATGTGAGGATAAAAGGGAATGGTATACTTTAAGACAGAGAAACATGACAAGCACGCTGTACAAAATCTGACAACTTCTAGGTAGTGTGACAGTTAAGCAACACTATCAATGTTACTGTGAGTTTCATTCATCAAAGGGTGGGTGTGGATTCGGTAATGAAGAATCACTTTAGATCTCATTTTAAGATCTCTGAATACTTTGCAAATGGTAACTCTCTGGCTTCCTCCACTCCCACCCCCTCCCCATATAGTATTATTTAATTGACTCTTCAATTAAGTATTAGGACATGAGTTAATGGTATGCTTGTCACTAGAAGTGTTCAGAATTTTTATTATAAGAATACAGTTTAAAACATCAATCTCTGCTTATGTATGAGAAGTTAATAGAAGGAACATTCTCATATCCTAGAGGGAGCTGTGCAGCCTGACTTCAAACAAATATATGCCCAGCCGTAATGAGTGCTTGAATATTTCTACTGTACCTGCTAGATGATAGTGATCTCTCTTTAAACAAAAGATTTCTTCATTTTGATCCATCTATTTATCCTCTGTTCAATGAAAGAATTGAAATCTCATTACATTAGAAGCTGCTCTCCAAGAGATTATTGGGACACCACAGCTTAACTTTATAACTTTAAGCAATGAGAATCTACCTCCTCAAGGAAATTGATGGAAAGGCACTTTTTAAAATACATGCTATCATCAATTGTTATCATGTGAAATACTTAGTTTCTAGTACAGGATTTTTTTATTAAATACAGCAAGTTATCTCTTTTAATTTGATTTCTTAAAGAAACAAGATTTATGAATTCACTGTAACTTCTTTGTTCCTGTAATAACTTTTGATCCCATTAGCTATTTTCAATGAAACTTGATAAAGATATAGTGGCATCAATTATATTTTCTCTTAACGATTCTGAGAAAACAGGCACTTGGGCAGGGAGGAGAAGGCCAAGTGGATGGCCTTACAGTGGAAAAGGTTACATTGTAAGTTCAGCCATGTTATCAGACATCAGTGAATCTACACAAGGTAGTATAGGTAAACTAGATTTATAAAGTCTCAGGAAGAAACAAGTACTGTTGATAACAAGATAAAGAATATTTTTATGCAGATACAACAAATATATCTGCTACTCCTTTTACTTCTATAGACTTTCTATACTACCTTGCCAAAATAGGTATCTGCCATTGCACTACATTTTTAACTTCTCTGACATATTTCAGTTTCCTTGGGCTGGTCATTTCTGGTCTTTCTCTGAAATTGAAGATGTCTCTAGTATTACTTTTCCATGAAGTCAGGGGAATTTTGCTTCTGAGTTTGGTGGGAAAAGAGACATGATGGCAGTGAGGATTTAGAGAGTCCAACTTGGTCATGCATCAGGCTTGTGCAGAGCCCTAGCCCACCAAGGGAAATGTAGAGAGACAAAGGAAGAGACGACTGAAGAGCAGGTCCTGATTAGGTGTTGCAGCTCTGTACGAAAATGGAGCTGATCTGGAAGCAGGATTTAAGTTTGTATTTTATACCAGGAAATTAAATCTAAGCGTTATGAAATCAAAATATACTTACAGAAAGTTACTGATCATCTTGATACAAAGATTTTGAGAAAACTGCAAAAGGCAAAGATTTCTTGGGCAAATTCCTGTTTAAAGATCTGAAATCCTTGGGCATCCTTGCATCTCAAAACCCAGAGTTCTTCAGCTTTACAAAGTGTAAGCTTTTCAAGCTGAGAAATCCAGAAGTTTATTTTAACCTGAGAAGGTGAGGAAAAATTAAGGCTTTAAACCTGCAATTAATTTTTTTGGAGTAGATCAGTTGTTTCCCATAAACACAGTCTCAGTCAGAGCAACCCAGTTGTCTTTGCAACCTGATCTAGTGGAAGGTGTCCCTGCTGATGGCAGGGGGGTTGGAACTAGATGATCTTTAAGGTCCCTTCCAATCCAAACCATTCTATGATTTTATGATTCTGTGTCCAAAGGCTGAAAGTCTGTTACTGTGCCCATACACAGGCAGAGACCACACTGCCCACCTCCTCTTGATAGAAAAGACAATGTTTTGTCAGCTTGCTGACTCTAAAGGGATTTACCCGCTGGCCACAGAGAAATAACTTTCCAAGCGGTAGTTTTATCTCCACCCCACTGCCTCTCATTTTCTTTGGCTCCAGGATTCCTCCCACATCGATTCTGCAAGGTTTTTCTGTCCCTATCATACCACGCTCTGTTGGCTTGGACAGTTTCCCCACAACAAATACGAAGCCCGTGAAAAAGCTGCAAGCTACTGATTTGACATTGTGAAATTTGTCGTGTTTAATGGGTTTTCTGCAAGGGGGATTGTTGAAGGCTTTTTGTCTCTTGTTTTTCCTACAACGTTGTTGAGTTAAAATGCTGCCAGAGCAACATTTTCAAGCAGCAAGAAGCTTTTTACTTTCAGGGCTATAGATGGAGCATTTTGAGTAGCCTTAATCACATACATAAAGGTTTTAGTATTTCTTTTGTATGGCGTTTTATGTTGTCAACTGTTGTACTCGGAACCATTTCTGAGATTCAAGCTCTATCACATCATTGGGTTGAGATGAGTAATTTAGAAAAGCAAGTCCTTATGGAAAGATGTAAAGAGACCTGGAAAATAAGAAAATGGAGCATTTTATGAAATGATGCATTAATGAGGCTTTACCTTTCTAGTATAGCACCTGTTTATACTGACAGCATTAGAGTTCACGGATGTAACTTTCCATATTGAATATATGACTTGTTCTGTCTCTTGTTACAGCCTGATTATTTTGGTGTTAATGCATCACTGCAGGTAGATTCTTTTTTATTGTAGAACAGCCATCTGTGTTTTTAAAAACTTGATGAGGCTTTGAAAAGCCAAGCAGCATCAGTTACTTACAATAGCCAATTTTGATAACTTTAAAATCAGAGCATTCAAAAATCATCTTCAGCAATAAGTGAAACTAGATTGCAGTGGGAGGCTTATGTGCTGGTTGGATATGCATGTTCTCCTTAAGCACCTTTTCCCTCTGCTTGCCAAATTTAGATATTAGATAAAAGATTTTAAAATGGGGCCCTAGGCTCCACTTTGGTGGTCTTAATTATTTACTGCCTCCTTGCACACAGCCTTGCCTACTTAAATAATTGCACTAACAAATTACAGTATTAAAATGTCTCTCTAAACAATTTGTAGGCACAGTCTGATATTTAGATGCTTAAAATGCTTCTCTGAAATCCAGAGTTTATTGTGCATGCAAAACTACACCTGAAAAAGAGGAGTGTTTCTGAAAAATCAGGGTCATTTATGTGAATATATCGAGTGGTTATAACCAGAGTAATTTACATAATTATAGAAAGGTACTGTGCTGGAACCCACAGTAACTTCATCTGAGTCTGTGGTACCTGTCAAATGGAGTTAGATGCATTATAGCCTTTGCCTCTTTAAAAATATCTATGTAAGTGATGCCTTGTCTAGATCTTGCCTCTTTCATGGGAGGATGGAATGTTCTCTGTAGACATTAAATTTGCACTGGGCACCGCTATTGTGAGGCACTCTTATTACTTTCACTTATATGAAACACCTGAGAAACTAACTTAGCTTAGAGAAATAAAGTGACTTGCCCAAAGTGACATACACAATCAGTGGCACAAGCCACGTAAAAAACACAGATTTTTATTGTACCACAGTTACTCCCTTGGAAAAAACAGATATTTATACTGTGTCAGTATACAATATCTTCTGTGTTCAGTACCACAGAAAGGTGTGACCTATATGCAGTACGTTCTATGGAAGTGAAGTTAAGGGTGGAGTAATTTAGCTAACTTTAGTTGTCCTCTGATAGGTGTCTTCTTTATGCTCACTCTCTATAGGCAAAAGGGAAGATGGGAATGCCCAGAAGGTGGATATTCCATGCTAAGAGAGTGTATGACTCATTCCCTGGAGGCCGCTCTGTACCTCTTGCTGTGAAGGAGTGCAGATGACTAGCATAGGCTTGACTCCCAACTCAGATGAGTGCAGTCTATGAGCTGAATCTCACCCTAAGGAGACACTGAAGGTCTTCATACTCTGAAGTCAGGGGTGAAAAAGGGCTCCCAGTATGTTAATCAAGTCAGCATTTAAGGCAGAATTCAGTTCCACTGAACTTTCAAATATTTCAGTCTCATACTCAGTTCTGGCATCCCTTCTGAGGATGCTCAGGAGCCTCCTTGGTGGTGTACACTGTAGGAAAAGCAGATATCCTAGTACCTCTCTTTTTTTATAAACAAGTAAGGCTATATAAATGCAGACTCACAAGCATGTAGACACTAAAATATAGTGCTGGAAGTTGATATCTTAGACTAGAAAAGGAAGATGTATATGAGGTTTTCTTGTGAGCATAAACAGAAGAGAATGTTTTGACAAGTCTGGGCCTCATGTGACTGAAAAATAGCAATTTGCAGCTCCACCTCACTGCAGAACCTGACCCCTAATGTCTCTCTGTATGGAGCATCCATCCCTGCCTGCAGGGGCAGGGGTCAGAGGGTTTGCTTACCAAAGGCCATGGGTTCAGGTTCAAACATGCAATATGGTATACTTAGTTAATTATCTGTAGCTAGATAGTATGAGTAACTCAGCAAGGTCAATAATACTCTGCAGAAAAAAATTGTCCTGCATTCCTGTTGAAAAGATATGGTCCTTGTATGAAGGAAACCTTTGAGTCTACCCTTATAGTGACTGCAGATGTGATGTAAGGCTGAAAGGTAGATGACTTCTTGTCTATACTAAAATCAGGCCTGTCTGAAAGACCTCAATGCAGATATTTCCAGCACACTAAAATTGAGCAGTGATATAGCTTGAAGTATCGAGAACTTGTCTATTTTGGGAAGGGGGATGATAATTATAGCAGAAGTTGTGGAGGTTTCTCTTTAAATAAAACTATCTTGCTACAGATCTGTGAGCAAGAGGGGGGGATAGTATAGAAAAGGGATGTTAAAAATCTATCAAGATCTGGTTTTTTAATCTGATTTAGTATTCTTAACAGCTGATGTTTCAAAGCATTTGTATTGAGTCTATCACTAACATTTGTGATGTTACATGAGATAATAGATGCAGAAGGATCTGAGTGAAGTGCACCCATGTGACTCCCATTCTGAATGTGGCAAAATATTTCAGAAAAGATAGATAAAGTTCAGGCAGATGTGTACAGATGACTCATAAGAGATGGTGCAGAAGTGAGATTAAAGAAGTGAAAGTAAGAAGCATGGCTTTCAGCTTTCAGTCAGGTTGCATGGCAGACACTTTCTGTCCATTTAGTTAAGTACAAAAGGAGTAGTAATTGTCCATCTCTTGCAGGTGAGAGATATCTGTAAACAAGTCAGCAAAAAAAAAGAAAGTGAGGAGATGTTCCTGCATTTAGACTAGAAAATCACCAATAAGGACTGTGTATGTTTAGACTCCTTTAAGGAAGGAAAAATGATCGACAGGTTATAGTAATTTTTGATTCCTTTTTCCAGTGAGCTGCTTTTGTACTTCTATACAACTTCTCCAAGGATTTATTTCTATAGAAATGGAGAAAAGACTGCTTCAGTTCCAAATTCACATACTAAGAATCTAAGCTATATTGTTGTTATATATATATATTATATTTTTAATATTTTTTTGACTGGATATTTCCTGTATGGCCTATCTCTTTCAGCAGAAAGGCCAAATTACCTAATAAAGCTAGAAAGAAACTAAAACTTATTACTGAGGCACATGTTTTGGTTAAAAAGCAAAAACTTGTTTTGTCTGTGAAAGTGACTCATGCTTTCTGAGCTTGTCATTGCTGTAGGAGCTGCAGGGCTGAATGAAGGATGACGACACCACCTAAGGCACTTGAATGTTGTTTTTCCAGGCTATTGAAGCTATCTGAGAAAGATAAGACTCATCCCAAGAATAAAGTACTGAATGAAGAGCCAAGGGGCATGACTTCATTTCCCAGCCCTGATACAGTTTTCCTCAACTGTCTCAGGCAAATCACTTAATGTCTATGTCTATTTCCCTCTCCAGATTTGCAATAGTACTTTTCCACCTTATTTGGCTGGTGGTTTCATTTCTGCAGATCTTAACAGTAGCAGGAGAAAGCATACAATAGAGGAAAAATAATTTAAAAAATGACACTTTACCACTAAGGTTTATGATGAAACATTATGGCCTCAAGGGATTGTCTGGGGGAAGAACTACACTGTTCTTCAAAACTTTAAGAATATATTGACAAGTTTGAAAGATATAACTCAACTGAAATCAAGAGAGCTATACCAAGAATTGATTTATTAAAATTGTTTGAAAATGAGATACTTTTGGAGGAGTTACTGAAAGATTAGGAAATACTGTGAAATTCCGATCCAAGGAATCCTGAAATAGTGTTTGAGCTTACTGAAAGTGGGTGGTGAGATCTTCACCTGATTACATGAGAGCTGAAAGACTAAATTAGTTAGTTGATAATTATGTGAATTTGTGTTGAAAGGATATAGGCCTTGTAGATGTTTTAAAATTGTCCTGTGGTGAAAAATAATCTGTTTCAGCCTTCACATGCTTTTAGGTGCCTGGAAGTCTGGTGTTAAAGCAACTGCTGAAGTAGAAAACTCTACATATTTGCTTTATTTTTCTACCTCTTGCTTCTGTTTGAAGATTCCAAAATTCATGGCCTTTAAGAATGCCTCTTCGAGGGGCAAGGGAAACAGCTTGTGTTTCCAAATATGCCACTTCTGTTTCTAATTTATATCTTGAAATTTTGTCAGCATGTTTTCTTTCTCTTCTGTGGCCTCTCTGCTATTGCACTGTGGGGAGTTTCTGGGCAGAGACTGAATCGTGTGCCCGTGTTGAGCTGCAGGCAGAATACCTTTTCACAAAACTGTGTCCAGCAAACTTCACAGGCAGTTTTAACACGGCTTCTTGCACTGATAGGACTGTGAAGTTAGCCACTGTGACAGCAATTTATAAGCTGTGAATAGAACACTGTGCTGATTATATTGATTTTGAAACCTACCACCAAGGCTGCTATTCATTGACATTCTTGTTGGCAGTGTGTCATGGAAGCTCCATCTATGTTAAAAGTGAAATGTATTAATACTAGACTTGTCAGATTTGTCTGGACTCAAATCCAGATGCTGCAGGCTTCAAAGGTATTATCAAGAGGATGCTCTATGTCCTGCCAGTTTGGACTTTCCTGAGTTTGTTTTTACTGTAATCTCCATGCCTCATCTAAATTATTTTCTCTCCAGGTTTTACCTTGGAGTCTGCTAAATGCAGAGTAGTCATGAAGCCTAATTAGTAATTTTCTTGGCTGTGAATATCCATTTTCTCTAGTTGACAGTTGTGTAGGCTCTCGGATTGTTCTTTGCCCATGGAGGGCTTTCTTAAAATGTAATGGGGACAAAACTTCTGGGCTGAAGTCAGCTGTAAACATCTGGCCTGTGTTAGCACAAGTGATGGCAGCTACACTTGGGTTTGCAAAGTAGGGCACTCTGCAAGGCTCTGGGCCCTATGGCTTAAGTACTTCCCATAGCCCACCAGAAACTGTCAGCAAAGACACAAAAATGAAATGAATTGAAAAGTCTTGATGAAAACCTTGGGGGGCTGGCATGCTCCCTCATCTCCCTGCAATAAAGAAAGTCTTTAACTTTTTTAATTGCTTCCATTTTTTTTCTCCTTGATGGTGACATTTTTTTCCCCAAGTGTCTACAATGGTAGTTCATTTATCATTTTTCCTTTCCCAAACCCATGTGATTTTGTTTTCCTTAATTTTATGTAATTGATTATAACTAATTAACTCTCAGTTTAGGGAATAGAGGTTTCTGAGCCTACTGGTCTGGTCTTAGTTTATTTTTAGTGAAGTCTTTTTCTTCCAACCCAGGACTGAGGTACAAGGTTATTCTTTTTAGAATAACCCCCAAAAAAACCCTGAAAACCCAACACAACAACAACAAAAAAGTGTTATTAACTTCTTATTAGATTAATTGAAAGAGAAATTCTACTTTCAGCATCTTGCAGGGTGGTCCAATTCTAGCAAAAAGGCAGCCTCCGCTTCTTGGTATGTCCTGGCTGAAATGGCTGCCTGTTTGGAAAGAAAGGGCTTAAAGTAGGTGGCCATGAAGGTTCAGCTGAATGTGAGATGCTCTACCCTTGGTGCTGCCACAGATTCAGTTTCTGGGCCTTGGATGTCACTTGAAACTTCACCTTAATATCCATTGAGTTTTTTGTCTGCTTTTGATTTCACTACTTCTGAGATGCAAGCACAACTAGACCTCCCACAGTTTAGGCTTTTAGATATCTATCTACATAAACTTACGTTTTCTTTTCTTTCTGGAGTGTGCATGTGTTGTATTGAAATCTAGGAACAAGGCACAGTAGCATACTCCAGTGCATCCTCTCTATGGTACAATGGTTGCTTTGCTCTGTTAAAAGGGAAGGAAAACAGATTTCCTTGGCAGTGAAAATACTTCCATTTCAATCTGTTACGTAGATAATCATATTTATTTTCTTATGTAAAATTCTTGGTGATCATTGATAGAAAATGTTGTTTATTTGATAGATGCATTTAAAAATGAAACTCTGGGTAAATAATACTGATTCATGAGGCTTCATAATGTAGCTGCTTCCTTTCCTGGTTCCTTGGGACTAACCCCTCCTCCTCTGTGGGGAATAGTCAGAGGTGGTGCTCTCTGCACACCAGAGTCCCTGATGAGTATCCCAGGAAAAATTGTGTGATGGCTGAGGGAATTGCTGGACATGGTCTTCATGTGTTGTTTCCCTTCCTCACACAATTGCTGTTATATTTTCTCTGAGTTTTAGAAGAGGACTCCAAGTAGTCCCTCGATCCTGAATAGATCTTGATCAAACTGCAGGCAAAATTGTTTACTTTTGCTACTTTATGGTTTGTGTGTATATACTCACAAGGGGTGAGGGGCATTTCTCAATGGCACAGTGATATTTCCATTAATCTGTCTGCCTCCTTATGCCTTCCTTTCTGCTGCTTGGTGGTTATTGCACGGGCTTCCGCTGTGAATTAAGAACAAAATGTGCAGGAATCCTTGCTATACCCTGAAAGCCAAGGGAATCTTAAAGAAACTTTTTTTTTTTTTTTTTGTCTAGAAGTTGTGCTTTACCCAAGAGCACCATCTTCTGGATGTCATGGCTCTCCATTTCTGGGAGCACTGCAGTTGAGTTAAATTCTGCTTGAAGGGGAAGACCGCTATGGAGAAGTGAAAGCTTGTAAACCTGTGCCTGGTAGGGGACTCGCTGTCACTTTCTATTTAGCAAATGCAAAAGCTCTCTCTGGACTATTTTCACTTGCTCTTGCAGGCATGGCCTTCTGCCCTGTTCATTAGTGGCAGAGCTGGGGAGAATCTCCAGAATTCCTTGCATTTCTTGTCTGGCTTTGGGTACTTCTCTGCATGGGCCTGCTAATCATCGTATTATTGCAGTGAGTTCCCTTTTCTGAACTCTTATTTAGTTGCTCTGGCCATAATTTAACTCTTCTGGGCTGTTTTCTGGCCATTAAAATCTGTATCTTGATCAAATCGCAAGTCCCTCTGAAATACTCTGAACATCTGAAGAAGAACTTGTCTTAAGGACCTCATTTTGGTCCAATATGTTATTATATAATTGATTTAAGATTTAGGAGAGATTTTTGGATTGAATTGGTGCTAGTTCAAGTCAAGGGAAATGTTATGAACAGCCTGTCTTTAAAAACTGAGTGTATATAAGCATGATTGCTAACAGAATATCTTTTCAATCAATGTTCTTTGTTTCACAACAATAGTCAGGTCTTTAAATGTGAAAAGAGACCAATTAACAATCAGATTAAGAGAAAAAATAATTTTGTTTCAGTTCATAGGTGCACTCTTTTTTCAGGCACTACTTTAAACTGTTTTTCTCTTGTTCCATTACAATCTGAAAAATAAAGTCACAACATGACATGACAATCCTATCATTTGGCTGGCACCTTGGACAGACAAGATACAGGGACTTATCAAATATGTCATGTGCTCTTGCTTCCATAAAAAAAAAAAATCATTGCAATGAAATGTGCAAGATGGAGACAAAGAGGTGTCTCTGACCTCATTTTGCAATGTTTTGCTATTTCATGAGTCATTTAAACCAGGGAAGATATTACTCACTAGGAGAAACTTTGGAATTTAAGGGTGGTTAAGCATGGGAGAGATTTCCTTGGGGTTGGTGAAGTCCTTATCCTTAGAGGCTTTCAAGAACAGATTAGAAAAAGTCTGTCGAGAATAGTTTGTGTAGCTGAGCCTGCCTTAGGCAGGAAGATAGACTGAATGACCTTTGAGCTTCTCTTCCAGCCCTATTTTGATGATTAATCCTCAGAGGGAGTGCATGTACTCTGTCCTACGTTTGATCCGAGCTATGATGTAAGCATGTTGGTTGTTAGTGCAGAGCAAACACTCTGGCTGAACATCACTCATAAATTTTGCTTCAAGTGTCTGTATTGCAGAATGGGAAGCTGGTTTTATTTGTCTGAATGGAAGAACCTTAGGGGTGAGGTGGCTGAGCTCCCCGGGATGCTCTGTCATAATTGCATGGTGTTAACCTCTACTGGAGGCAGGAGAATGCCCCTTCTTCGTACCCTGATTAATTGTGGTAGATTCTGCTAAACTCTCTCAGCTACATGTAACCTTGCTGTTTTGTTCAAAAAGATGGTCAACTCATATTGATGGTGGTACAATCTTTACTCACCCAGGGTTACTCTTCCCAATACAGATACTGCATGGTGTACTAGCAAGGCTAAATAAGACCGAGCTTTTCAGGGTGTGTGTCTTCCTAGGTAAATCTGGAGAATTTAACATGAGAGGCCCTCGGGTCAGCTTTTTTGGGCACTATTACAAGCGCATAATATCACACAGGAAGTGATAAAATGGAGAATTCCTTTTGGAAACACTTGGAGACCTCCATTGCTGCAGTTATCGCTCCCTATCACTGCTGGCTGACACAGCTGCAGAGACAGAGTTACAACTGATCTTATCGTATGAATCTCATTAGAAAGTGCCTACTGAAGTATTTTCAAAGTGCCTTTTCAAAGCATACTGCTTTCCACCCTGCTTCCATCTCACTCTTACTAAAAATGCATCCACAAAAGCATCTGAATTAAAGACAATGAGAATCTAATGCATCCATCCCTTGTTTGTAGTTTCCCTTGATAAAATCAGTATTTCACTAGAATGAGTCTGAAAGAGTAGTGCTCAAGTTTAAAACATTGTTCAGCAAGACTTGCTTTGGGTCTTGCACACTGTAAATGAGGTCATATATTCAAAAGGGATGTAGATGATAAGGTTTACCAGGTAAGATTTGTATTATGCTCTTGGCAGGCACTATTTATGCCTCAATAAAAAGTTTCTTTCAGATTAAAGTTACTGTAACTGGTACAACCAGTCTCTGGGTCTATTTTTAGGCTGTATAACGTGATACTGCACAATATCCTTTGATTATAGTAGAGATTCAGACTTCATTGGAAGGATATGTCTGTGTGTTAATGAGCTGCGAGAGTTGCAAATCTATTATTTGCACTAGATACAGGATTTTTCCTCCATTGCTTTTTAAGCCAATTTGGTCTGGTTCTTGAGTTGCAGCTCAGTAAGTGCACATGACCCCACGTGGTAGCTCTGTGCCAATCCTAGACCTGTGAGAAAGCCACGAGCAGAGGCTGAAGTTGTGATGTTTTGGTTTACTTTAGCAAATGCCCTTTTGAGACACTGAAGTTGCAGACTACAGTTTTGTGACAAACCTTATAATATGCCTCTGTTCAGCATTTACCAGCAGCTTTGTAGATCCATCCTCTACTCAGCATTTTACCCAAGTCTGTCAAAAATGAAGATAATTCAAATTTGCAATATTTGGGTCTGAAGGTTGAGCACCCACCAGTAGCAGTGTCTGGATTGAGATCATTGGAATAGTGACATCTCAGCTTCATAGTAACCGAAATGTATTTCAGTTTGAAGAAACAGGAGTGACTGTTACTTAAATTTGTATTTGGATCCTGAATCTCCCAGAAGCCTTACAGATATTTGGAGATAGTTTTAGCCTATGCCAGACCCCTGAAGTGTTTGAAAATTTAGATTATTTTAACCCCTTTTGCTCCCTCATTTTGAAATCTTTTTTTTCCCCCTATCCCTATTTATTTTTCTTCAGGGAGAAAAAGATTTGGAAAAATATGGAGTTATCAGAAGTCAGAGAGGCATAGCAATAATTTTGTCTGAATGTTGTGAAGCCTGGAAAAGAAGTTCTGACAGCAAGTAGTTTTCTGTCTTTCATTGACAAGCTATCTCTTGAGGCAAAATGTCTAAGGACCATCAGTGGACTTGTATCCTTAGAGATCTGCTGCCTGTGATGGTGTAAGGAAAGGCTGGAAAGCTTCTCTGGGCAAGAGCAGAGACTACAGGCACGCCAAAGTTAAATGAGGGACTATTTACAGTGATTTAGTTCCATTGTGAGCAGAACTGAAAGGAGACTGACCTGCCTTATTGCCATATCACCTCAGTGAGTCAGCAGAGAAGCTTCATTCTGTAGGTTATCCAGACAGGACCTTTCATGAGTGCTAAATCTGCATTTCTTTACAAAATATTCTCTCCATATTGTTTTTGAATATGCAATTACATGGCAAGCATACTTGTATTTCTCTTGATGAGAATGTTTACAAGACCAGCATTTGTGATGCTTTTAAACCCGAGATTATTTAGTGTTCTAATTTTAGAGCTGTTTCTTTCTGTCTTCTCTGCAAACCTGGTGTTATCAATTGTAAATCAGCCTCAGCTTCAACTTACAGAATTTACAACAAATTATGAGATCGATTTTAAAAAATAAGGAAATATTATTTTCTCCTACATTAACTTTCATGCACGTGTATATGTAGATTAAAACTCCTCACAAGGTCCCAGCTTCCACCTGAAGGATACTATATAGGGAAATACAAAGTGGATCCCATTGAGTAAGGATTCTAATTATTAGACTAATAAAATGGGCAACTTTCTGTGTGACTTGTACCCCATGACAGTCTCGTGGCTGTAATGAATAACAAGATTCAGGGGTCTGCAGACCTCGGACCTTGCTGCTGCCCCTCAACAAAAATGGTTGGCAGCACTGAAGAATGGAGAGCTCTCTTGTCATCAATAAGAAATAATAAGCCTTTACATTTCTGGGCTGTGGCTGTGTCCAGAGTGTGGTGCAGTCAGGTGCACTTGTGTGTGGAATCTGCTGTCAAGGGTTCCCCTGATCTATTTCTGTACTACCTGACATGCAGAAACTGGGGATATGGGGAGAGAGGTTAAAGTCTTGATGCAGAATGTCAGACCTTTTATTTGTGTTTGTCCTTTTGCCAAAACAAATTTAGTGCTGGAGAAAGCTGACAGCTTCTAGTACTGGAGAAATATGTCTTCTCTAGCTACAGCTGTTATGGGAGGATCTTCTTGCTCTTGTTTTCTCAACAGATGTATCTCTCTCTCAGATCTTGTTTTTAATGAGGTTTGTTGCTCCAGAGAGATACCACAAAAGGCTATTGGGCTGAACTTGTTCACACCAGATTATGCATGACTAATTCAAGCCTATTAGCATTCATCCACATCTCCACTAAGGTTGTTGCCCGAATTAACTTATTCCTAATGACCCTTTCCCCCCTCTTCTTGTTCTCTCTTTTCTACCTCAATCCTTTCTTGAAAAGATACCCTTCTGTACCACCTGCCTCTTCCACTAAGTTCTATGGAGAATGCTGACTGCTGCTCTGGATATCTTGTGTGACTGAACCACTAATGAGAAATAGGTTACTGCTGAACACACCAGCTTTGAATTCTGCTTTAGGGTCAGAAGTGATTTTGGCAAGGGGAACTTCTTAGCAGTATTGTTCATGCCTCTTGATTGTAAACTTCACAGTTAACAGGTCAGCAGGGACCAACTCTGGGACCTTCCATGCGGAAAGGTCTGGCTTCTATCAACTGAAATAGAAATATTTCTGGTAAAAGCCTGCTGCTTGAGCTAGCTCTCATCTGTTCTGGAACAAGAACGTATAATATTGTCATCCTGAGCAGGGAAGCTCTGAACTTGAGAGGCTGATAATGGGAGACACATCTTTGTTTATGGTCAATTTCTGAAGAGGTAATTGGCAGATTATTGCTTTGCTCTCCTGTCATTCATTTCTTTTGCAGTCTGCAGTGATAAAAATATGCTAAAGCCATTCCTGAGTTTTCTGTGAGAATGTTTCCATTTGTGACCTGTGACATCTCAATGGAGGAGAATCTTTAGCTGTGTTTCTTGTCTTTACTATCCTCAGTTCATCTCACTCCACATAAACCCCATCTCTCCACACATTGCTTTTTCTCATTTTTAGATTACTGTCTAAGTAGGGTGCATTCACATGAAACAAACCTTGCATGATTGTAAAGATAATGCATAGGAACATTAAAAATTGTTTGGGTAGGTCAGTTTATTACAGGAAAGTACAGGCTTCCCATCCCTCTAGCACAGGACTAGCAGTAAAGTTAGCTCTTTTGACTTTGTCAGTGACCTGCTGAGTGACTTTATCCAGCAAGGACACCAATTAGTAGTAGTTTAGTCCAATGGGATTAGCTAGAGACTGCTAAATTCATGTCATGTATGCCTCCGAAAGGCCAGCACCAGCCTGTCCTTGCTGGATTGGGTAGGAATGGGCATATGAAAGGTGAACTATTCCATATTCTATTACTTATCCCCTTGGGCCACACAGTCTTCTCCTGTAAAGCTGAACTTTAAATATGATAGTTATTAAGGCTTGTCCAGGCTTGAGATTTAGCTCATATAAATTCTGACAGGAACAAATGACTCTAAATTGTGACCAAACCTTTCTTTCTCCCCATTCCCTTGCCCTTCCAGGTCTGCTGTTCAAGCAGGAAACTGAATCAGAATAGCTCAGGAGGATAAACAGTTGCTTTAAAGCAAAGTTTTCCAGTTCTCTTCCTAATATAAAAATTTACTGCAACATGTTGTACTGCAGTTGATAGCAATATAGTTGTGACAGATACTTTTCTATATTAAAAATAGTTCTTAGAGCAGGTAACAAGTGAAGTGGAGTGGAGCATCTCAAGCTGCATGCAAAGCTCAATGGAGAAGATGTGGTGGAATTCAGTTTCCTGGGTAAAAGCTCTATCAGATGATACAAGAAAGTGTTGATGGAAAAGCAGGTAGACCAAGACAAATCACTAATACACGTTAGGAACCAGCTAGATCTGGGAGTTGGGGCACTAGGTAAGAGGGACTGAGGGAGTTATTTCTGACTATGCTATTGAAGGACAAATAATTTCCCCACTTTGTCCCTGTTCTGCTCTGTTTGTTTTTTGTTTTTTTTTTTCCTATTCATGTGGCAAGCACCAAAGAGCAGTGACTGTGGGTACTGCAAAGTTGGATTAATGTGAGATCTGACTTTAAATCAACTGATTGACTCAAACTCATATCAGAGAGCTGCAGTCTGTTCTTTTGGCATATACAGAATGGCAACTCAAAAGCAAAGGCATGGGTGGGAGCCTCCTGCCATTGATTTTTGGGGTAGGAGGGGTCACTAACTAATGCCCCAGCCCATCCCAACTCTTCTTTTGTCAGGAAGCAGCAATACCCAGTCAAACTCTTCATGGATCCAGCACAGGCACAGTTGGCAGGAAGCCCATGGCCATTTTCATACTCACAGGAGTCTGCTGCTCAAGGCAACTGCCTGCTTTGCCTCTACCTAGAGCTGGCTGTGAAAATCCACCTCTGTTAAAGACAGCCCACATTGCACATTTGTCAGTTCAATTAAATTAGCTTTAAAAGATCTCTTATGTTAAATAGATGCAGCTTTCTTACATATTCAAGGACTGTTTTCCAAGGACTGTATGTTACAGCATCCAGCCTGAGAGGGCTCTGATCTCATTGGGGATCTTGAAGCAGTATCAGGAGCTGACTAAATACAATTTTACTTAAGTTGAAACAACATGTCCTTTGACTTCAGATAATGGTACTCTGCAAAGCTGCATGAGTCTGCTATTAGTCAATGGTCCCTGTAAAAACACTCGGTGATGTTGCAGAGGGAAAGAGGATAAAACCAAACTGTCGTGTGCCAAGTGATAAAACCTTTTGCATATGGTTCTACTACTATCCTTTGCCCTTATAATGCCTTTCACAGAAGGATCTTGAGACATTTTCCAAACGTTAGTTAATTAATCTCCATAACATCCCTGTGAATTAGGTGACTTATCTACTATTTTACAGACGGGTGAACTGAGGCACATAGAGGTTAAGTGTCTTTCCCAAAGTTAAACAGTGAATTAGAGGGAAATGCTAGGAGTAAAATGAAGAGCCACAATTCTGTTTAACAGCTCTGTTCTCTCACTGACACTGTGCTTACCCAAGAAAGCTACCCTCCCTCTCTACCCCATGTCCTGTTTAAAAAGAAAGTGGTTAAGTTCAAATATTTCTGTGGGTGTTTGCAAAACATTAGCTCATTAGTAAGTATTTTACTTCTAATTTAAATCCATGACATGGATTCTTGGGTATTAGGTGAAAGATTGTACTATGTAAAACAGTGATTTCTAATTTTAAGCCAATTAATTCCTTCTCACGGGGGAATAAAATTGAGTTTAAAGACACCAACTTGCATGTGTGTGTTTTGCTATAAAAGCACTAGCACCTCTAACTGATATGTATATTTTTGAATGGCTTCCAAGCCTGGCAATGTATGCTCTCTTGTACCTTAGAGAAATTGATTTTCTGCAAATGCTCAGCAGATTTTTTTATTTTTTATTTTTTTTCTGCATCAGAAAAGGGAAGTACTGAATTGCTTCAGATTTAAGCAGACATTCTGGAAGCCTGAGAATATATGCTTTATATTTGCAACTTTTGGCAACCTGGGAAAAGGAGGCAGGTATTCAATACCTGTCCCACATGGTACAGCCTGTCCAAATGTCCAAATCAATAGATACAAGAGGAAGGGCAGCAGCCTTCTAGAGCATTGCAGTTATAGTTGCCACCTGTTTTTTGGCAAGTACCATATTTAATGGCATAAAGCCCATTCATCTTTGAAATGCTCCAGCTGCCGATGATCTACTCTATTTTAATAAGGTGTTTAAAAATCTCCAGCTGTTTACGAAGAACCAGCGCAAAAGAGATGATCTATTTGACAGGCAGAACGTGAGTGTGGACCTCACAAATACTCCATTGTGACTTTGGTGATTAATATTGACATGTTAAATTTGGCAGCTCCTACTGAAGCAATCTACTACCAGATGGTGAAAGAATGGAGAGAGGCTGGAAGGAGAAGCAAAGGGACTTTCCACCTGCTGCTACCCAGTCAGTAGTCACAGTGGCTGGCACAGCTAGGGAGGAAGTGGAGGCTGGAGGGTAGTACTGCTACATGGTGGGCTGGGTGGGATGCATGTCCTGGTCCTGCATCCCATCTTTTGTGGATGATGAACCTAGGATAGGTCATCAGTTCTTCTCCCACAAGGGACATGAGCATCCATGGCCTCATTTCAACCCAGAACAAATTACCTTTGTATTTGTAATTAATTTAGCCTTCTGCTTAGTGTGCAGCAAATGTATAATTAGCTCTAGAAAGACATAAATGTTATTTCAAAACACTGTTTGAAATATCCCAAAGAAACATTGCAGCAGGCTTTACCCAGTGTTCCTTTATCTCCATTCACATTTTAATTACCAATGAGCCTCCTTGTTTAATACTATTTTATGGAGCTCTTCTTTCCTTCCTGCTGCTGTTAGAAAGTTGCTGATGTGGAAAAAAACATAGAAAGTGTCATGAGAAGAATCATGGGAGAATGAGTTTGTTTTGAAAAATCACAATTCAAAATTAAAGTGGAGGCTTGCTATTTTTGGTCTGAAGCAACAAAACACTGAAGGACAGGGATGAATTCTCAGCAGAAGAATGCTGAATCTGCCATTCTTCCTCTTTTTGCTTGGGCAGATGGGAGTAGCATGATGGGTGGAACATCATCTCTTTTGGCCACATATTCTCTTATGAGTGTGGAACAGGGCAGGCATAAAAGTACAATATCAGTTTGACTTTCACTGTAATCCGAAATTGTGCTTATCCTGTGTTTTTCAATATAAGGTTTGAAATTCAAGTGACTATAAGAAGAGAGGAGGTTGTTATTTTCATCCAAATGTGAGACAACAGTGTAATCTGTGGCTTTCATCTGTCAATTCCCTGCCTCACCATCCTTAGAGTCACAGTCTTTAATATTCCAAGCAGTCACCTGAGCTGGGGGGAGGAGGAGAAAATCAGTAACGCACCCATCCATCCCACCTCACTCATGGTGCCAGCCCTCAGGAACAAAAAGCTTGCTTTCTTCACACTATTCTGATTCTGCCTCGTTAAAGTGAGTGGTTTCTGATTTGTGCTTGGATAATAAAAGAGAATAAGATTTTTTGCAGAGGAATGTAGAGCTTCTGCAGAGTCTTGCTTTGCTTAGAAATAAGTTTGAAACCTTCTTTATCTATTTTTGTAGGAGAAAGTGGGACAGAAATACTGCTTCCTGTTTAGTCACTAACACAATCTTTGCTACGTTTCTGACCAATTTCATTTTTCTGTCACCAAATCTATGGTAAGTAAAATACCTTTTGATTATTGTACTGCTTGTGTTGAATTTTGTAGTACCTTCCCATCCCCATTATGTCCCTAAAATGCTGTACATGTGTGCCCACGTGGTTTTATTCATAGTTGATATACAGCCTGTGTACTGGATTGGAATGCTGCTGTCAGCAGTGATTTGAGACGTGATGTAAAGGATGCCATTCTGTCCAGTTTTAACATCATGGGGAGTTTGGTTGCAGTCTGACCCTGTACTACAACAAGAGATCACGTTCACTAAAGGTGCTACTATTGAAATGGGTCTGTCTATCTCTTATGGACTGAGGTCAGAGAATAACTTCCCTTAGCAAAGAAAGAGCTGAAAAAAAGGAAAGCACACCATGAAGGAGACTGGCTGTGAAAAACTGAAGGACTATGTCATCATTTGCTTAATTATGTAACTTGTAAAGTGCACCCCGTAAGCCTAAGCAAAATATCTTTACTGTCTGAGGTGTCTCTGCATCTCCAGTGGATTACCAAGTATTATACTTACACTTCCAGAAATCATCCAGCACAGGCTGGAATATAATTCACTGCTGGGTTGGGAAGTGGCACTGAAATGACCAAGGAGTTTAGGACAGGAAATGAATGATGCCATTATGCCCAATTTCAACTTGACAGGAATTTTGGGAGGCAGATTGTCAATACCCAATCTACAACTGGGTCATTGGGCTAGCAAGCCTGGAGTTGCAAAGCACCCTGGATCCTGCCATCTGTTAAAGCCTATCAGTGGCACTTAATGCCATGGTATCTGAACATCTAATGACTACAAGGAGTAAGGATCTCAGCTGTACTTCTCATCCAGAACCTGGTTCTTCTCTTAACACTGTGCTGAAGCATGGCTTCATTACAGAGGGTAGAGTGCCATCTACTGAATCAGGCTGCCAATGTGTTTTTGTACCTTAAAAAAGTGAAACAATCTTGTAGTTTTATCGATTTATCTTAGTGCTCTCTGCTGACTATTCATTTAAGATCGTGCTCTCTGCTCCTCCAGTTCAGTCTGAGTCTTCCCATATGTTCTGTCTAGAGCTGAGTGCACTAACAATAAATAATGGACAACTTAGCGTCAGTAGTACAGAATAGTCACACAAGCAATTTTGAAATCACATTATTCCAACCACTTTCTTGTACAGATTGGTGTCAATGTGAAGACTATTTGACAGGTTTCATAGAAAATGTCTAATCTTTATCCAAATCACATATATTTCCATCAGCCTTTAGATTCTTTCACAGTTGTATAGCTCTTGCAAGTTGTTTGTGAGTGATTTTTGTATATGCCACTTACTCAAGAGCTTCCCAGTTATATTGACAAACATACACAGACCATGGCTGTTCTGAGAGAGGAAGGAAATACAGGATCTACTTGTTGGGCCAGAATCCTACAGCAAATGGAGATTGATTCTTAGCTCAAACACTGAGGTTTTCTATAGCTAATGAATTAAATAGTACTGAGCTAGGTGTTTTTAAAGGCTATACACACCTGTCATCTAAAGGAGAAAATGGATGAGATTTGCTCTTTTCATGTAACCTGGGAGGTTTGATATCCCACTGGCTCCTGGTTTGACAGTTGTAAATGTTTAGTGCTGCTTCACTCCTTCCCTTCAGGCAAGAAATCTGTTCCTGCTCTTTGGAACAGGAAAAATCAAGGGATTGTTCTTGCTGTCACCACGAGGCTCTGACTCCAGTTTAACAACTGCAGATTTGTAGGTTGCTGAGCTATCTTGCTAAAGGCTGTGGAGACAAGAAAGTTTGGCTCTGAACCTTACCAAAATTCAGGAGCTAGGTTGGGTCTGGTCTATGTGTCTGCTCACTGATGTGATTTCTTCAGAAACTAATCAGTTCCAAGAATTATATCTGAAAAGTGGTAAAATCAACGCAATGGCTTAGAGTAAAAGACTTACGTATTTTCCATACAAGTCAGTTTACCTGGACTCTCAAAAACCTGGTCTAATTTCACACTGAAGCAAAACTTCAGTTGTAATAAGATTCTGCAATAGCAACATAGCACCAGTCTGAAGAAGTTCTGTGCACTAGAGAACAGCAGAACAGGAATCTAATCAGTTAACATTGCCATAGGACTAGGATTTAACAAACAGGTCATTGTAAGAAGTAAGATGGACTGATATTTAAATAGCAATGGATATTTGAGTGAAGATTAGGGGGTTTTTAGTCATGGATCCAAATTCCTTAGTTAAACAAAAATTCTAGTGACATTTGTGCAATAATTCTGAGGAATTATACTGTGTGTATTTAGTTTGTGATAAAGCTTAACTTGTAAGATCTCTTCCTACAGAAGTACAGGAGCTTTGTTTATCATAAAAAAGTTGACCTGCTTGACTTGTTCTCTGGTTTTCTACCATGGCATGAATCATCCAAAGGCTAAAAATTACAGGTTGAGCATCATCCTTGAGGCTGGTCCAAGAGGATGATCAAGTGGGAGTGCTCCAGAACCATAAAAGCTCATTGAAATTTCTATCACTGAGCATCTGTAAGATCAGTTACGCTAAATCTGTCAGACTTCACAGCACAGATGCTTTGGAGCAGACTGGGCAATAGCTGACTTCTTAAGGTACTTCCTAGTTTTTTTTCTCTATGATTCTAAAGACAGAATCGTAGAAAACAGAGTTAGAAAAACCTTGATAATGGTGTAATTGTGGTTAGCAGTTCCAATTTCCCATTTAATGAAACAGGCAGTTTTCAGGTGGAGTTGTATTTTGTGGCACATAGCTTTTCCCATCCTTAAAGAAAATTTCCAGTAATTGTGTATTTATGCTATGCTGCGAGCGTGTGTTCACCCATCACCTCCGAGTTGGAGATACTGTTGGCAGTACCCTGAGGTGAAGCATATATCATCTGTGTCCTTGCAGTGAGGGTGTGCGCCCTCGACCCTTTCTCCCTCTGAGAGCTGAAATTCCCTGTTTATCTCCAAATAACAGGTTTTTTCTACTCAGACCTAGTTAATACGTGCTAACCTTAGTGTAAACAGTTCTTCATAGATAAATTCCCTCAGGAAAACTTCCTGCTTGATTTTTGTCGAGTTACTTAGCTGTAATCATGCAGAATTCTCTGAGTTTCTAGCTGTGTGCCTCCTGCAGAGGTGTTCTGCCTGCTAATGATAGGCACTCAAGCTGTTAATTTTGTTTAGGCAAGGGCACTTGAAGGACAACTCTGTACTTTTACCATTCCTTCCTATCTTGTACAAGAAAAACTGCAGAACTTTTGCAAAGTGTCACGGTCCCTTTGCTTAGTAAACCTTCCTCGGAAAATATATGGGTGTTGCTATCTAGAGCGAGGCACTTGTTTCTGTGGTTTTTAAGTGGTTGCTATAGGGAGAGATTTCCATCCTTTTCTAAGACAAGCTGTAAAACAGTAAGATAAAGACTAACTGATACCAAAAATGAAAGCTTTTTGTCCTCAGAACGAAGATTCATTACACAAACACCAGGCAGATCTTTAAGAGTGAATTTGTAGTATGCAGCAAAAATAACTGTTCACTTAGTTCCAGGCAAAGCTGTCTCCTTCAAATTATCTGCTCCTTTTTATAGGAATCCAGGTTTTTGAGGTATCCCTGTTGCAGACATGCAAAAAGCTGCTACAGTCTTTGCTGTGCCACAATGAAGGATTACACTACACTTGTGCTTTCTCCAGGGCAGGCAGCAGCCTTGTAAATCCCAGTTCCAGTGCAAGTCCCTCTGCCACCTGAAATGGCAACTGCCCTGTGGGTTACTGGCTCTGAATCATATCTACATGTTCATTGGAAGGGGTGAAGAGTTGAGTTTACGCCATCTGGTTTTTGAGGTGTGGCTACACGTGCTCTACACTGCCTCCATCTCCCTGTGCCTTTCAAGCAATCATCTGCAATATCCCTCCTTTCTTGGAGGAATTCAGGCAGGATATGAGCAGTTGCCTCACTGTGCCTTCTGCAAAGTAAGTGTTATATCCTTCTGCTAGACAAGTAGCTAGTCTGAAATGCTTGGGAATGCGTATTCCAATAGTGGACTATATTTATACACAATGTGTCTTGAACAAGAAAAGGTAATGAATCACTTTACTGGCTGTATTCATGCAATTAATAAAACATTAATAATACAGGGAATGGTAGCCCCTGTGTTAACGTTGCCTGCCAGCTAAATTCCTGTAAAGAAGCTTCTCCTCAAATTTCATTCATTTCCTTGACAATGCTCGGAATACAAAATTATTTCTCTTGCAGCAGTGATTCTGTCTCCTTGTTTATCCAGCATGGTTTCCTTTCGTAGTGAATGAATGGAACTTAGGGTTATGTTAGAGGCTTCAAAATACAAGGTGAGCTTCAGTGATCCAAACCCCCTGATGTCTTCTCATTGCAGGTTGTACACAGTGAAACAAAGTCAGCACAAAGAATAGAGGAAAGTTTGTGGAAACTGGAGGTGCAGGTAATGCAAAAAAGGAGCATGAGCTCCTTTGGCACCTTCAGACTCTGCTATCTGGATCCTAAGATTTCTGTAACATGGTATGTGGCGACTGCTTCCTCTCCCTGCCCAGAGAGACAGTCTGTTTGTCTGTGTAACTCTTCAGTTTGAAGAGATTTAGTTGATGCCTGGTAATTTTAGCATTCATGGTAGGAGTGACTGCACTTACATACTCCCTGTAGAGCTCTATGTTCACCTGTTACTGGTCTTAAATAGTCATTCTTTCCAGGTATAAAACATGGGTTTCCAGTGAGGAAAATCTGCAGGAAAAGCCATCGAGGTGAGGATGTTTGGGTATTAAACATGGTTGAGAGATATTTCAAATTCTAATCATGACTTTTCCTGAAGTATTTGTTCTGCCCTATCAGCTAATACAGCAATGGTGCATGCATTAACATCCTGAAATTGAAATAGAGATCAAGGGTATAGGATATAAATTGTTTTTAGAGCATAACGTTAAATAATCAAACCATGCTGAAGCAGCCTCTGTGACAAAATGACTTACACTTTTGGTGCTGCTTTTTAAATGTGATTATGAATTTTAATTGTTTAACTTTAGTCTATGGAGTAGCTTCAAAGATGTTTTAAAATAACGTACAGCATAAAAAGCTTTCTGATTTTTAAATATGCCTCAGGTCCAATAAATGTTTTTAATTTGGTGTGATGTGTGAAACACTGTTTTTGTTCAGCGCTTTCAGGGGGTAGAGCAAGATTTCCTACAACACTAAAGACGGTAGAAATTTCCTTTCTATTTGTTGTCTTGTATCACTGGAAGAACACAGAGCTCCTATCAATTTTGCAGTGTTTGGAAGAACAGGACACTTTTGCTTGTCTGAGCCTTAGAAGGAACAGCACTGGGACATAAATGGTCTCCAAATAAAGATGCAAAGGTGACTGGTTTGTCTTGCTCCACTCCTTCAGCCATTCATCTGTTTATCTCCATGAAGCAGAACCCTACCCCCAGCTCCAGGTGGCCCAACCAAATGCAGAACCAATTAAAAACCTCAGTGAATGTGCTTCAGCATTGTCCATATCTCCTCCTATGAACATGAGGCAGGAGCGGGTTAATCTGGAAATACATCTCACCAGCTCAGTAATGTGTGAAAACTGAGATTTAAAACTGCACTTTATTTGGTTTTGCTCCACACTATTCAGAGAGTAGAAAATAATAATTTATAGTGCCAATTGTCAGTATTTGTAACCAAATCATTGCTTAAAACACTGCAAAGATTATTAAAAAAAAAAAGGCAGATGGTGTCATTCTGCTAAATATTGTTTACTGCTGCCTGTTGTTTTAGAAATGCTCAAAATGGAATTTAAAGAACTTTATTGTGCAAGTGACAGACTTGTACTTCAAGAGCTTCAATTTACTATATTTCTTGCTAATGAGTGGTACTAATAATTGAAGTCATCAATCACTGTGAATCCTGAAGAGTGTCTTCAGTGGGAATGTAGGGGAGAAGGCCTTGATCATGTCTGGGATCTCTGTGAAGCAATTAAAATGTCATAGTCATATTCACTTCCACAGTTGCTCAGTAGCAGAGTCTTAAACTGCTGTCTTCATTTTTATCTAAAAGCAGTTCTGACCTGAAAGAAAAACAATGTGAAGACCTTGTATAAAAATAAAATTAAGAACATTTAAAACCAATGATCAAAGGTAGCCCATCCATCTCCTCCTTCAAAGAATTGAAGAGCTCTTGCTTATGGATTCTGTACTGACTCTATATTTTTTTATTAAAATGTTCAGTTAAAAAGGTGAGAATTTGGGCTCCTCCTTAAGAGCAGCACAATTCTCTGCCTTCTCATGTGACAAGGTAACACTAATAATTTGGAAAAAGAACTTGCAAAGAATTTCCAGAGCAGTGAATCCTGTTCAAGGATCTATGGTTAATTGTCTTTTAAGATGCACCCAATTCTCAGTCACCTGATAACTTGTCAAATTTATTAAAATGACACATCTATTTGTAACCCTCTGATAAGAACCTGATTAAATTTTTTGACTGACTTGTTAGCGGTCCCAGTGATGTCCCTTCTAATAAATGTCAATTGCATTTGTCATTAATTTTAACATTTGCTAACCCATTATTTTTTTAAGAAGATTTGGTCTGATTTATGATATGTTTTGTGTGTCAATAACAGGAGGGCTGGCTCACTGAAAAAAAGTGTTTTATCATAGAATGGTTTGGATTGGAAAGGACCTTAAAGCTCATCCAGTTCCAACCCCCCTGCCAGCAGCAGGGACACCTTCCACTAGACCAGGTTGCTCAAAGCCTCATCCAGCCTGGCCTTCAACACTTCCAGGGAGGGGCATTTGTTTATTTCCCCCTTATATTACATTAACATTCATTAACAATCACTCTTTCAGTTGTTGGAACTAGGTCTTTTTTAAAAAGATAATAACATGACTGAGGTCCTGTACTTGTGTTTCTCAGCAG
>NW_010330829.1:73687-81554 GCF_000700745.2 Antrostomus carolinensis
GCAGGAATTTAGGCAAGCAAGCACCTGGGTTGTTTTAGCTTTGGTGACCAGTCACTTGACTTAAAAATTTACTGCTCTGTAGAGCTAGGAAGAAGTTCCCATACTTCTTCCTAAAAGATCTGATGATGAGCCTTGGAGAGTCTTCTTTCTGTTGCTTCACAAGTGAACAAAATCCTTGCAGAATCAATCCGTTTGCAAAGATCAATGACATTTGCACTTTGGGGCCTCAGATATTTAACTATTGTAGTGTTGTCTGATTTATTTTCTTTTCTTACTGCCTTCTAGCTCTAAAGAATACTTTTGAGAGTGAAGGTGTTTGGAAGAGAGAATTTGGCTGAGGTTCAGCCTCTTGTTACAGTCTGACTGAATTGGGCACCTGTTGTATGATACAAAATTCCTGTTTTGTGGCAGTTGGCAAACTAAATGCATTGCTGTTCTGCTGCTGAGCAGCCTCTCGGGAAGCTAATGAATTCTCCTTCATTATTGCCTTTGGGATGTGTCATATGTCAGCACTCAGACCATGGTGGTCACTTCATCACACATGGTCTTCATAGGTGGGGTCTTAAATGTCTAGAAACTAACAGGTAGCCTCAGGTCTTAAAGTTTGTCTGGTTTTCTTCTGTGTAATGAGTTGCTTTAATTTTCCCAAACTAAACAATGTTGGTCCTGCTTATCCTTGGCCTCCTGACTTCTCAAAGTTCATGTGAAAATAAATGAACAAACAAAAACTTCCTGGAAACCTTCCTGGAGAAATTATTACATATGTATCTAACTATAAAAGCTTGATAAATAAAAGTCAGGTCTGTGACAAAACGACATAAAAGAACGCTTTCTATTAATGCATGTGCATTTTTCAGAGCCAAGGCCTGTTTAACCATTCTTATCTCAGAAGGCTGATAAGATCTAAAGTTCCTATTCCCATGCTTTGTTTTCCTAATGATCTAATTTCATTAACTCTATATTGAAGGCAGAAAAAAAAAAATCTTGGTGAGCATCAGGTCTTTTCAAAACACAGTGAGGCTTAAAGCTCAGGAAGGGATTTGTGTATCCTATTAACTTTCTTAATTGTAAACAAAGCCTCAGTGTCTTGTGTAATAACCACATTTCAAAAGAGCGTGTGGCTCATTAAAGTCCTAACATCTGAACTGGTACATGAAAGGTAACCAAATAATTAATCTGAGTAGTGTTCCTTCTATTAGTGAGTGTGCCCACTAGAAGGCAGTATCTGCTAGGGAGTTACAATCTTGAGGACAGAAAAATCTTCATTAAATAATTCTGTGTGAATACCTTGAGAAAAACTGCAGATAGATGGAATTTTAGAGAGAGGATGGACAGAGTCTCTGGCTTTGGTTACAGGTGTTTCACAGCACAACCCTATGGAATCAAAATTATTTTATTTTTGAAGGCACAGTGTCAAATGTCTTTACAATATAAAGAAATGAATGTCATGAGCTTTCAAGTTTAGCAGAACCACTGAGTGACTTCAGCACTTCAGGGTTTGGAAGACAGGCAGGTGAGGTCTCTTACTGATTTCCACCGTAAACTCGGGCAAACCAATTCCCCGTGCCTCACGCCATCTCAGGAAAGGAACCAACAGTACTTTATAGGTGAGTGTTGAGTCAGTTAAGTCTGGAGGAGGCCAGATAACATGGATTTGTACAGTTCCCTGTCTCCCCGGCCAACAATACACTGAGAGATGAAGTCCAAGTAATTTCACAGGAGCTCGGTCCCACAGCAGGCAGTGCTGCAGGCAATGGTACGGGAGACCTGGGTTCAACTCTGGGAAAGGAGGGCTTTGAAAATAGCTCTGGCAGATCACAAACGTTGTAGTTCAGTGTGTCTCCCTGGCCTATAACCAGCTTCATTTGGTGCATGGACCAGATGGTATTAGTTGAAGTGCTATCTGTGTGCAGTCTTATTTACTGTACGTTGTCTTTAGGGCAGAGATTAAATGAAAAATCCTCTTAAGGAAACGATAATTCTGGATCACTTATCAGAGGGCATAAGTGTTTCAAAACATGGATTTATTATAGCACGGTTCCTCTGTACTGAGAGACTATCATTCCTGCCATAAAGATAGGAATTAAGACACCAGACAAGACACATTTCACATTTATTTCTGCTGCCCAGTACAAAATTCATCACAGGCTCCACAGCTCCTGTGATCTTCAGCTTGTTTCTGGGTTCTCAGGTCTTTAAGTCTGGCATTCAGAAAACAATACTGCTATTAATGATTAGCTGTGAAAACTGTGGTTGAAGACTTGCATGGTGTCACTCATCGTTCCTGTCACAGAAAAAAGACTGACTCTATCTGCAATTCCTAATGCAGATTCTTTGTGAAAGAGTGTCTCTACTTAGCAGTTACCTGGAGACCGTTTGGAAACAATGGCTTTTTCCTCAGTAACAGCTGAAATTGAGCTCTGAAGAGTCAGAGTGGAAGAGAAGCTGGAGTGGAAGAGAATGGTGGTAATGGAAATTTGGAGTAGAAGTGGTTAGAGAGGAGACAATGCAGAACTTCAGGAACTTAGGCAGGAGCAGGGGTGGTTCTGTCTTCTCCTTTCTCAGCTGTTCTCCCTTTTCCCCATAAACGCAGAACCCATAAACTCTGTTTTATGTAATTCCATACCTTGTGCTCACAAGAAGTTGCTTTGCTACCCCCTTACTTGCTGCTTGGGTTAGGATGGGAAAGAATGAAGGAAGCAGCAAGTTCAAAAGGGTGCTTTCCATCTATCTCACCTCCTCCTCGATGGCACCTATGACAGCAGCAACCCCTTCCCCTCTTGCAGGAGGTGGACATGAGCAGCCACCCACGCACCCACACAGAGGCAGAGCAGACCATTCTCCTTTTCCATCTATCTCACCTCCTCCTTGATGGCACCTCTGACAGCAGCAACCCCTTCCCCTCTTGTAGGAGGTGGACATGAGCAGCCACCCACACAGAGGCAGAGCAGACCATTCTCCTACCACAGCATGGATCTTGCCTTTCCTACAAATTACAGCAGCTCTGCTCAAAGTTACACCAGCTTTGAACTGCAACCTGGAAAATGTTGCAGTTAAATCCATTAAACAAGGAAATCAGAGTGGGGCCATTTAATCTGTAACTGTTTGTGAAAATAAACTGGAGGAGGGAAATACACCCATGATAAAATCCAAGCGTCTGTTACCTTAATGACAGGTAGCAGAAAAATCTCTTAAAAGCAGAAAGTGCTTACACAGACTTTAGCATAAAAATAAATAACTAAAAAAATGCAAGCTGCAGTCTGTAAGGATGGTCCTAAACAAAACCCAGCACCGCTCAGTTTGATTTAAATGCATATATGGAACATATATGCATTTATATGCATACTCTAATAGGGCAGATAGTCCCTATTCAAGAGCTTGATAGAATCACAGAATCATAGAATGGTTTGGGTTGGAAGGGACCTTAAAGATCATTTAGTTTGACCCCCCCTGCCAGCAGCAGGGACACCTTCCACTAGATCAGGTTGCTCAAAGCCTCATCCAGCCTGGCCTTCAACACTTCCAGGGAGAAGCAGCCACAGCTTCCTTGGGTAACCTCAGACTTTTTTCTTTGCGAGTGAGGCAGCCCAGGGGAAAGTACAAGTATTTATCAGATAAGATGTGAACCAGCATATTGAGGGGAAAAAAAAAACCCCAAGGATACTGTTATTTGTCAAGTGTTATCAAATACATATAAAGTAACACTCAGGAACAGTCATCTTCTGCTCTGCTTTGTCTATTAATCTAACAGAACTTCAAGAAAATGTGGCCAAAAGGGATTCTACTTTGGCTTGTGTGCTGTTTATATGTAGAAGTTCTATCACTGGTTTTGAGTAAGAATAAAACATGTTTCTCAAAAATATGCAGCCTTTAAAGACTTACAAATAATACCCCTCCATCTGAAAGGCTTGTTTTGAATTGAATTGCTACGTTTCAAAATCAATTAAGAGTTAAATTGATGAGGGTAAATTACCCCTACTGAAGTGTTTAGAAACTTTCCAATGACTTGAAGAATTGAGCTGCTTCTTAAAGCTGAAATAATTTTCTGATAACTTATTTGGACAATAAACTTGCAGAAAGCAGGCCTGCTACTGCTGTAGAGAGGATAGTGCAAAAGAATTCAAGAACAACCATTTCTCCCCCAGGAGGAAGAAGGTTAGATGAGAATTTAATTGTATAAACATCATATAAAATGACTCTCTGCTTTAATATGTGTTCCTATGGATTTGGTCTATATTGTAATTACCTAAAATCCCCATCTGACAGGGCATGAATCGTGCTCACCCATTTATTATCCAACACACACCTACACTCCAGCCTACACTCCATAAGCAGTGGCTGTGCTAAAGTCCTTCTGTAACTTGTAACTAAACACACTCTCACATACACTGATACCTTTATGCCAGATTTTGCCTTAATATAGATGACCTGATTATTTCTTACCACATCATAGTTTATTAGATTTTTTAAAATGACATTACAAAGAGCCTCGGGCTGGTATTACAAGTTATATTGATACATTTCCTATGTTCACAAAATTCCCCTGTTATTATGAGTTTTTATGACAATTTCCCCTTAGTTTTGAAAAATGACCTGTCATACTGCCTTCGTAATACAGAGCTGCTAATTAAGAGCAGTCTTAAGTGTGGTCCACGTACATCTGCTGACTGCCACTGACGTCCTAAATTTGTATTCCAAGCTGGAGGAGCATTGCAGTGATTGTCAGTAATATCTGACATTGGTCATTTTTCTTCCCCAGTAACATAGTACAGACTCTTCTAAATACAATTTTTAGTGCCAAAATCCATTAAACTCCAGATCTATAAATGCAGATATGATTATAAAAGCAAACACCTTTCTAAACCAAATATTTTGAAGAGTTCTGGCTAGCTGTTACTCAAAGAGAAGCAAGGCTTTACAATTCCAACTGCATTCTCTCCTTTTTTTGTTACTGTAACATGTTATACCAAGTTACACTTTGTTAGCAAACCTATTTGTACAACAAAACAGTGATTTAAACTGAAAGACTCCACACAGACACTCCCACAATCCCATCCCTCTTCTGTTTTTAATCATCATTCTTGGTCAAAGGTGATGCTAAATGACACATCGTCAGTTTCAAAGCAGTTTTACAGTGTTAAAAAAATCACTTTATTACATTTACGAGAAAACAACACAAGTCTTCAACTACTGGAGTGGCTGATGCTTAGAGCTGAGATTTAATGTTACGTTTCAGTCTTGTGCTTCACTCCACAAAGTTATGTAGGACAAGTTAAGACAGAGACCCATTTACTGGGAGTCACTCGATGCTTCGCTATCAAAAATGAAACCTCTACAAGAAGTATAAGAAAGGGAAAAAAAGTGACTTCACAAAAAAATACACCCAGTTGTTGAGATCCCTAAGATCTGTGTTTTAATAACACAACTAATTGATCCTCATAACAAGAATTCAAAAAGTGAAATTACAGTACACGAATCCAAATAGAAACTAACCTACCTCAAACTATACAATAGACATCAGGAACGCAAGCTCTGTAACAATAGAAAAATGCTTTTACACACAGTAGTTGCAAAAAGCTGTTGTATAATTCCAAGGATTTGTAGGAAAAAAAAAGTCTTCCAGGATTCATCTCAAGTTATTGGCAACCTGTTGAAGATAAAGAATAATAATTTAAAAAAAAAAAGTTACTGAGAAGAATTATGAAACTCGTGCTCACCAGAAATTTTCATTTGTGGGGTTCAAGCGAAGGGAACTGGCACTGGGGGCAATAAACCCATAATCATTTGTAATTCTGCCACAGGATCACAAAAAATAGGTAATTTAACAAGCAAGACATATACCTGCATCATACACACACGCCTGTTATACAGGCTGCATATTCTAGATGTGACCTCAGAATTTCAAGCCTAAGAGAGGCTGAGACACGTCTTTCTTGGCCACCTTAAACAAAATAATAACCTAACACGACACATCTAGTAATTTATTTACCAGCTGCCTTCCATGGGTGACAAAAATCAAGCTCTGTTCCAGCTGCAGTGAGATCTGAGTGCTCACACATTGTAACTGAGCAGCCCCCCCCCACACAGAGCTGCTCATGCTGTAACATTCTGTCACTCTTGCATTGCCCCCATCTTCTGAATCGCCTTCACCAGTCGCTGTAAACGCCGTGTGTGGCACTCACCTCACCACTGGAATTTATTCACACGTTTCTGTACTAGATTTTGAACTGCTGCTTGCTGACTATATAAAATATTTACTTCTCCATTGGTTTTGTGTAATATAGGGGCAGGTTATCACTTCAGAAATTACATCATATGTAATATCACATCTACCTTTCAATCAGTTTTTGTTCCTAGGGAGCGCTGCCCTAGAATTTACCTTTCTTCATGTCTGGGTGTTGTCTTACACCGAGTCCACCGAGGACCTGCTGCTCTGCAGTGGAGTGTGTGAGTTATGTGCTCCCAGCAAGCTCCTAACTTCCACAGGAGGAACCTGCAGCCGATGGGCAGTAACTCACTCATCAGCCCTGTGCACAGCAGCAAGTCCACAGTCTCCAGGAGCTCCGTGGGAGCTGAAGTCTGCAGGACGTGGTGGAAGATGGAAGAGCAGCACCACTCTCACACTAACTTTCCAGCTACAGAAACCAGAGTGGACGTTGGTTAATGTGTGTGAGATTCTGGTCCTGTCTAGAAGGCCCAGAGATGATGACAGAAGGGAGAAGAACAGCTCACTTTGGTAGTGATGCTTTTTCCCATCCTGCAATGACAGTCACTATTTCAGAGTGAGTGTGTAACAGAGGATGACTACAGCTATTGCACTTCCTCAAAACTAACCAACCATGAAGAAAATAACTCTCCTCTCAATACTGGTGAAGAAAACACCCTTGCTGGAGAGGCTGTTAGGAGCCTGCTGAGGAGAGCTTCTTAAAACTTCATGTATTACAATGCCCAGAGCTGCTGTGAATGAATGTCAGACTGCCTCACACATCAAAGGAAGAATTCTGCCTACATTCAAGTCAGTTATTTCAAGTGACTTTAGGATTTGTTTCAAGACTAGCAACCAACTGTCTCACTTTAACTCTTGTTAGGAGCAGGGGTCTTGTTCTCGCCTTCCAGTTCCTCCACTCCCGCTTGCGTCATGAGGTCTGCTATGTTCTTCTCCAGGTCATCTATGCGACAGCTCATGTCATCGAGTTCAGTGGAGTTAAGGGATATGACTGCAATCCAGCAGTGGTCAGCTTGGTGGGTTGGTTTTATTACAGTTTCGCTCAAACTCTTACGGTCACTTTAAATTTATATCAGGTTGCCCAGAGAAGCTGTGGCTGCTCCTCCCTGGAAGTGTTCAAGGCCAGGCTGGATGAGGCTTTGAGCAACCTGGTCTAGTGGAAGGTGTCCCTGCTGCTGGCAGGGGGGTTGGAACAGGATGAGCTTTAAGGTCCCACCCAACCCAAACCAGTCTGGGATTCTATGATCTCACAAATCCCACTGGTAAATAGACTTTACAATACTTATGATTCCATAGTGTATAACACCTATCTGACTTTAAAAAAAAGGATATTTCTTCCAATTATTTGGTCAGACATGGTTTGAAATTTGTCCTGCATTTGCTGAAGCAACGTCTGCACCTAACAGAAAGGAAGAGAAGTCGGGTTTGTTTTCATTATAAACATATAATTGTAGTTATAATATTTAATCTCATGTTGTTATAATCTCAGTTGTTATAATATTTAATCTCATGTAATGAGCTAAGTACAATGTTTTCTTTCATTGCTGAGCTCGACTGTGCACAAACTCTACAGTATAATTACATATTTAGTATATATAATATATATATATATGTGTGTGTACAAGCAAAAGAACTAAGGCT
>NW_010330830.1:0-9472 GCF_000700745.2 Antrostomus carolinensis
CCCATTTTGGACCCAAATACAACATTCATAAGATCTGAGCAAGTCCAGCAGAGGACCACCAAAATGGTCAGAAGGTTGGAGCACAAGCACTGTGCAAGAGGTTGAGAAAATAGTCTTGTTTAGTTTAAGAAGGCGAGGGACTGGGTAGGAACCGAACAGCACTTTTCAATACCCAAGAGCAGGTTATCAAAAAGACAGAGCCAGGCTCTTTACTGAGGTCTACAACAGGGGGAAAAAAAGACCAACACAATGGCCAAACCAGGATGTTGCAGATGGACTAGGCACGGGAAAACAGGAACCACATGAAAACAGGGAAAAAAAAGTGTAGACTGTGAGGATAATTAAACACTGGAAGAGCCTACTCAGAGAAGTTGTGGAATTTCCTTCCTTGGAGGTTTTCAAGACCTGAGTGCATAAAGTCTTTCTTCATAGCTGACCCTCCTTTGAGGAACAGGCGGGGCTAGATGTCTTCCTCAAGTCCCTTCCAACCCGAATGATTCTAATATTCTAAGACAATGGGATGACTTTTGCAGAAAACATACATACAAGATATTCTCTTGAAAGATTAAGCTCTCTATGCATTTCTTATGCATATTTGAGTACCAAGAGTTCTGCTTTTTTCACACTCAGAATTTAGTTGCCATGGTAACACGTTCTGAATTGGAGGCTCTCTCCAGTGGCGTTCTGATTTCTATAGACTAAAAGCAGACACTACCCTCTTTTCAAAGGCTCATATATTTATTATCTCTGATACAAATATATTCAATGGCACATTCATGTCTCCGAACTTAAAAGAAACGTACTTTAATTCCTAATTATTCACTTAGAATCTAAATCCACAGGTCTAATGACTCAGTTACTGGGAGGAGAACAATTCATGTCATTCTGCAGTCACGGTGTACAGCCAGCCTTAAGAAAATGCTCCTGGAAATTTTTTCCTATTAGGTAAGAAGCAGAGTTTTCAAGCAAGCAAACAGCAGGAAATCAGGCAATGAATACAGTGAATTCAATCAGTTGTGGAAGAAGTTCTGTTCAAAAAATACCTTGCTTTCATTAAGATGAAATGTTAAGATTTTTTGCTTTAATCTGTGTTTGTATGTAATTTGATTTCTGTACCAGTCACAGAATTCCTGGTGCTAAATAAAAAGACCATTGCCACCTTCATTAGCATTGCACAGTACAGGACATGTTCTAGACCCTTGCCAAAGCTGTAGCTGCCACACAGCGAAACCTTGCTTCCCTTGGGGAAGCAAGGGGCATCCTTCCCTTGGCTGCCCATGATCTGCCACAGACATGGCTGCAACTCAAAACACTTGTTCTTCTAGGCAGAACACAAAAAGGATAAGATGACATAGTGCTAGCATTTCTGTCTCTAGGCAATGCAGGTAGTCTTCTCTGTCAGAAGATACCCTAGATGATGATGTTTTTTACTGTTGTTTTTTAAGTCAAGCTGTTGATCTTGTTTGTATTATACCTGCAGGAAAGTTGACAATCTCTACAATGCAATACCACATAAATCACTAAGTGCCTATTATTTTTAAATTATGTAATGTTTGTTGTTTTGTTTTTTTTTTTTAATTTGCTTCTACACACTTGCCTATGATACAATTATCATTTACTGGCAATCAAAAGTTTAGTTCACAGTATTTAATAAGGGAACTTATTAAAAATCTTGATTTGAAAAGATGGTATGATTCACCAATTGAGAGATAGCAGAAAGTAGTAAAAATTGGAAGACAGAGACTACAAATTGAGAAACTAGGCATTTTGGTTAACATATTCTTCTCTTACTCCTTCATATGGTCAAAGCTTCTGCTGCTACTTAAATTTTAGTTTAAAGTGACATGAAAATGATATAATTACATTTTCAGTTACCTCTTTTAAGAGATCTGAGTACTGTACCTTCCTGGTTTTCTACTTGAGATGACATACTTAATTGAACACTAAAAAGACCAAACTCAAAAGCACAAAACATTGAGTATGGAAAGCTGCTAACTCTAGTTATTCAACTGGTTTCACACAGTGAGAACAATGTCAGACTTGCATAATGCAGAACATCTATAGTTAGGTACACAGACAAAACAGTATTTTGTTAGGTTAAAGATTTGCTTGGATGTCTGATTTTAAACTTTACCTTCATCATAACAATGCCACAAGCCAAAATCAAAACACATAAAACAGAAACTGGCAGACAGAAAAGAGCTTTCAAGTCTCACTTGCCCATCAGTCTGTTGTTAGAGGCAACTCTAACAGCTGGACGGCGCCAAGCTAGTTCCTAGCAATACCAACCTATGTACGTGGTCTCCATTGTGAGCAAGTACCTCACCTGGGGTTTCAATCTTTGCTCACTGGTATTCCAACTTAAGAAACCTTTCTATTTTTTTTATTGTCAGAGAATACAAATTAAGTCTAAATTTACAAAGAATGGGAAACCATTAAGACAAGGCTTTGTATGTCTGATTTGATGAAACAAAAAAAAAAATTACAGTCAGAGAATCTGAAGTTGGCAAGAATATTTTTGTCTTCACCTGTGAACTCTCCAATCTATTTACAAATTTTCTACATTAGTCAAAAGTTCACTCTTCATACGTATATAGACATTCACTGTAGGAATAGCCCAATAATCTTCAGTTCAGATCTAAACACATTCATTAATCCAACACAGTAAAGCAATATGCAGGTTACTGTACCCTTATTATACACTCCATGTTCAAGTAAGAACTGGTACTAATTGTATAGCAAAAAGGAAACCTAGCTGACTCGAGATGGCTTACAGGGCTTTCTTCAATAAATGTTTCTGTTTTCACAATGAGATGGATATGAGGAACTACACCTACTTTGACCACAAGTGAAGCTGTGATTAAATTTCTATTTTAATATAAATATATACCTTTAATCTTACAATTTGACTATTACTATTATTATGCCTCTGAAATGTAATATTTTCTGGAATTGCACTCCTGTATCTTGACATATAATTCACACATTTAATTTTTAACACGCCCATTACACTGAAATAAGAAGCCAAATGACAACTACTAAACTAGTCGCCTGATTACTGTCATTTCCAAATGTCATATATTCTAAAGAAAATAACTGTTCTCAGCAAAAGTTTCACTGTTGCCCTTAATTTAGAGAAAAAGAAACCCTCTTACCGTATTGATCCAATCATGTATGGCTGTGCTAACTGTACTACAATAGCTCCACTCCCAAGCTGATGGCACGTGTACCCAGAATCCCAGTCATAGTTCTTTGTGTCTCCATTCAGTAAGGCATTGCGACTGCGACTTACACCCTCAATCACACTGGCACAGTCTGCAATTGTTGCAACATTTTCAGTGGGAACTGTGAATTAAAACACAAAGAGAACAGACATACAGTCAGAAAACAGTTCAGATAAAAATAGTCTATTTACAAATTTTCTGGTATTGAATATTTCTGGTAAAGAATTGGGAAAAAAAAAAGAAAAAAGATGAAAGTACAATCAACATAAGGAAATTAAACTCTTATTTAACTTGAACTATGAAGCAGAATCAAGTGGTACAGATAATTTATATAGCACTGATCCCAGAATAGCTTGGTAAATTAACAGATGGATTTCTGTACTCTTTTAACACAACTGGGAAAAAAATTAATGTCCAGCAAAAGTTTTTAATTTTTCAAATAATTTCTTCCTTTTTTTCATGACAAAACCTTACCTGCACCCTCTCAAAAAAACCCAAACAAACAAAAAATCCAACAACAAAAAACACTACCCCTAGAGAAAAGAGAAAAAAAGATTAAAAAAAAGAGAAAAGAAAGAGAGAGAGAGAGAAAGAAATAAGTGGGAGATAGTTTAAAGTACTGATCAGGACTGTGGGGAGTCAGGACTCAAAGTCTTTGAAGCCAGGGCTTGAAGTCTCACAGCTAGAGAGACTATTCTGGGGCACTCAATGACTTTTTTGCCTCACTCTTCTCTGGCAACCTCTCTCCCCACACCTCTCAAGTGGATGGATGTGAGGTAGGGACTGGGGGAGCAATATACCCCTCACTGTAAGAGAACATCAGGTTTGTGACCACCTGAGGAACCTGAATATACAGAAGTCTATGGGACCTGACAAAGTGCATCCCAGAGTCCTGAAGGAATTGGCTGACAGAGTTGCCAAGCCACCCTCCATGATACTTGAGAAGTCATGTCAGTCAGGTGAAGTCCCTGGTGACTGGAAAAAGGGAAACATTGCACCCATTTTTAAAAAGGGTAGAAAGGAAAAACCTGGGAATTACCGACCTGTCAGCCTCATTTCTGTGCCTGGGAAGATCATGGAAGAGATCCTCCTAGAAGATATGCTAAAGCATATGAAGGACGGGGAGGTGATTCGAGAGAGCCAGCATGGTTTCATCAAGGGCAAATCCTGCCTAACCAACCCAGTGAGCCCTTCTACGATGGGGTGACTACATCAGTGGACAAGAGAAGAGCTACGGATGTCATCTATCTGGACTTTTGTAAGGCCTTTGACACAGTCCCTCACAACATCCTTCTCTAAATTAGAGAGATATGGATTTGATGGGTGGGCTGTTCAGTGGATGAGGAATTAGTTGGATGGTCACATCCAGACAGTAGGAGTCAAATGCTCAATGTCCAGATGGAGATTAATGACAAGTGGTCTCCCCTCAGGGGTCTGTAGTGGGACCAGTACTATTCAGTATCTTTATCAATGACATAGTGGGAACAAGTGCACCTTCAGCAAGTTTGCTGGCAACACCAAGCAGAGTGGTGCGATGGACATGCCATGCCTGAGGGACAGGATGCCATCCAGAGGGATCTGGACAAGCTCAAGAAGTGAGCCCATGTGAACTTCATGAAGTTCAACAAGGAACAAGGCCAAGTACAAGGTCCTGCACTTGGGTCAGGGCAATCCACAGTGTCAATACAGGCTGGCAGACAAAGGCATTGAGAGCAGCCCTGCCAAGAATTTAGGAGTACCAGTGGATGAAAAGCTGGACATGAGCAGACAATGTGTGCCTGCAGCCCAGGCAGCCAACCATATCCTGGGCTGTATGAAGAGAAGCGTGGCCTGCAGGTCAAGGGAGGTGATTCTCCCCCTCTACTCCGCTCTAGTGAGACCCCACCTGGAGTACTGCATCCAGCTCTGGACACCTCAGCACAGGAAAGACATGGATCTGCAGGAGTGGGTCCAGAGGAGGGCCACAAAAATGACCAGAGGGCTGGAACACCTCTCCTATGGAGAAAGGCTGAGAAAGTTGGGCTTGTTCAGCCTGGAGAAGAGAAAGTTCCAGGGAGACCTTATTGCGGCCTTTCAGTACTTACAGGGGTCTTATAAAAAAGATGGGGAATAACTTTTTAGTGGGGTCTTTAGTAATAGGACAATGGGAAATGGTTTTAAACTAAAAGAGGGTATATTTAGACTAGATATAAGGAAATTTTTTTACAGTGAGGGTGGTGAAACAGTGGAACAGGTTGCCCAGAGAGGTGGTAGAAGCCTCATCCCTGGAAACATTCAAGGTCAGGCTGGACAGGGCTCTGAGCAACTTGATCTAGTTGAAGATGTCCCTGCTCACTGCAGGGGGGTTGGACTAGATGACTTCTTTAAAGGTCCCTTCCAACCCAAACCATTCTATGAGTCTATGATTCTCAACACGTATCTGTTGGTACTTCTGACTGTCTCTAAGTGTGATTAGAAATTGCACCCCATAATTTGAAAATGAAAATGCTTTTTAATACTTACAAAATCCTTCAATACAAGTATTGGACTACAAGAGGGAAGGAGAAACCAATAGGTCTGCCACACAAATGGAACAGCAAGTGCAGAAATATTTCTCATTCAGTTAAGAGTCAGGAAAAAGGTATGACTGAATGCCAGAAAAAAGAAATTGTAATATCCTCAACAGCACAAGAAAAGAAACTACCTAGAATGCATCCTCTTGAAAAAAAGAAGGCCAAAACACAGGATAATAATGTTCCTCTGGGAGACAGTGATGGAATTATACAGTCCTTTTTTCCCCCATGTTAATTTAATCAAAGATCTTTTTGGAGAATTCTTTTTTCTACCCCATACGCACCATAAAAAATGTCAGCATGCAGTAGCCTGCTATGCCAAAGAAAGTCAAAGGTATTATTACAGAATATTGAAATTGCCTTCCTTTCATTCACCTTATACGCAATTATTTGAATATTACAGGGAAAATGAGCAAGTTAGTGAACTTAAAGAATTTTCAAATTAGTAAAAGCATTCCTGGGAAAACCATGACAAGAGGTAAAGAGTTTCAGTTAAAAAAAATAAAATGTAAGATTACAATTTTAATTGCACAGGCCAGTGCTAACTGCTACTTTGTGCTGCAGCATCTATAACGAACTCTTTCTTTCATCTCAACAAACCCTCTTGCAATCAGTGTACACATCCGACACCATAGTCCATGTGTCAGCATCATCTAACTTCAGTTAGTGCTTCAACACTTATTTTGGAATTACCTATTATTTTCCTTTGTTAACAATTAATCAAGGATGGTACTTTCTGCTTGTAATTCAGAGAGAATCCCAAGCTTTTTGAACATTACCTTTGAGCAAGATGACAGATGAACATAAAGAAAAACCTGATCTAGTGGGGGGTGTCCCTGCTCATGGCTGGGGGGTTGGAACTCGATGATCTTTAAGATCCCTTCCAACCCAAACCATTCTGTGATTCTATGAAAAAGCTATTTAAGATGCCCTAGTCAGATCCAGCACTTTCCTAAAAAGCTCAGTTTTTAGCTAACCACCTCAACTTTTCAAATAAATATGTCTCTTGGTATTCTCTCTCTCTATCAAAAAATTAACAAGGTTGAAAAATTATGCTCTCTGAACATGTAAAAATCAAGGCTGCCTGTTGAGCCTTTGTTTTTTGGAGGAAATTGTTAATAGCACTGATTGTTTTATCTAAATGACAACAAAAGTTCTTTTAGCACAGGCTGTATTAAAAAAAACGCTAAGATTTTGTGTTTCAAACCTGATGAAGGACAACCAATCTGTGTGGTAGTGCATTTAAAAGAGAGAGGAAGAAATAAGTTACCAAAAATTATCAGAATGACAATGATCAATTTAACAGAATTTCCAAATTCACAATATCTCATACCAAACGTTTTTGAAAATCAGAAAAAGAACAACAAAAAGCCAAAACAAGAACTGCACAAAAAAATTAGAAATACAGAGACACAGAACCAAAAATATTTACATTTTCACAAGAAAAAAATGATGTACAGTACAGATGCAAATGGACCATTTTAAGCCCACTGCACACTGATAACAATTACATACTTTTAATAGCTGTCTGTAAAATATGTATTTAAAATACTACAACATCTGAAAAAGGCTGAAATGTATCTACACAAAATTTCAGAGCTAATTGTAAGAGGGTCCAGCACTCAAAGAAGATTTAATTTTCCATGAAGAGCCAGGATTCTGTTTTTCAAGTGTGCTAGTGTTGTCAGGAGCATGATCTTAAGAAAACTATCCACCAACCAAAACACCATAAAACACATGGGAAAAAAGTGCAATATCATAGCTCAGTAATAATCCAAGGCAGTGGAAAGGCAATAGTTTCTGAAAAATCTACTGCAGTATCACATGTGCTATCACCTCTGCTCATAAAAAAATATCAAAACCACCATATTATTATTCTAGAAGCCACTTGATTCCCTTTTAATAAAAACAGACATTCAAAAATTCAGATTGTTATGGGGGAGCAGGTGGTAGACATTAGAAGTCCTTCACGGGGAACAATCTCAATAAAGCAAAGACTAACAGTGTAAACTAGGAGTACTGGCAGCGGAACAAAGTTTGCCTTGGCTTCCTTTTCCTCCCCTGTCCCCTGGCAGTAAGGGAACTTCTTTGAGCATCTATTTTATACAGGCATTAAAGCATCTTCCATATATTGCTGCTTTTTCTAGGAAGAGGAAGCTACTGAAATCTAGGTTAAAAAAAACAAGTAAGAGATGAAGTGTCAAAATCAGTGTCCACATTGAGGCTCTGTGGCACATTCTGGACACCCTCTGAGCTATGCAAGGCACTAATTGAACACAGTACAGCTCCATTCATCCAATATTTTACCTGCATGCCCTCTGAGCACCATCCTGCTCTTTCACACATCTAGATTTCTGCACTAATCTGTGACCTCCTAAAATGATATTACCCTGATTAGTCAAAGTCCTTAACAATCGCACAGGAACTGTCTTAGTGTGTTTTTAATATAATTCCATGGTCTTCTCTACAACGGCTAATTAGAAAGTGATTCTAACTAATTGCAGTGTGCAGAAGGTGCCATACTATTCCTTCTCTCTAGGGGTTCTGCCACTCCCTATTTTGAATGTTCATTAGCATCTTTCATATTTGCTTGATAAATTTATTAAAAATACCATCTGGTGGGGACTCTGCTCTGTGCTTTATTTTCAAGTCTTCTGGTTCTCTTCCTTTTTCCTATTAGAATTTCTGCTTCAATTTAGGTCACTTGTTTACAAAAACATACTGCCAAAACCAACAGTCTTGTTTCTATTTTTGTTTCTTTTTTTTTAATCCACCAGCTATCCAGCTTTTACAATAACCAATGTTTGTAAAACAAAAGAGGGGATTACAAATATGGAAATTCTTTATTTCCAGTGTTCACACAGCAGTTTTGCTCTGACAAATCTGATTTGTTTTTATGGAACAGAAAAGATGTGCATTAGCAAAGCATACACATTCTGCAAGCAAACAAAAGGAGATGATGATTGAGGTTACAGGACAGCAGCATCAAAACATTTATTAAAACTTACTTTCTTGTCTTCTAGCCTTATGCTACAGTATGGCACAATGAACAGTTTGGCAGTATATATATATATATATATATATATCTAATTCTAGTAACAGTAATTTTTTATAAAGGATTGTCATTTTCAAGGTATAGCCTAAGGGCTGTCTATACTGGCTGTATTTAAAGATAAGACAGATATGTTATTCAACTGTCCTTATAGATCCCCCAGAAGCAAAACCTACTAGGAGTGTGTGGTAGACCTCAGTCATATTTATTTATTACTCCTTAAGGTTTTGGGGTTTTGTTGATTTTTTTTTTTTTTTATTATTGTTATTTTTATTTTTTTTTTAACCTGAGAGTCTGCAGAGGATGGTGGAGCTGGCACAACCAGGGAGCAAAGTGAGGGCAGGACGAGCACTTTGGTAGTCAGACTATGGGTAATTACAGGTCAGATTTTGCTTTCTGTCCATCCACTGTAACTTTGCTGCAATCAATTGTCTTACATGGGGAGGGGGGGGAGGGGGGAAATGAGAAAATTCTCAAACATCTCTTTGTAACACAGGAAGGAACAGAATGGAGTGAATTCCTGCCCCAGCTCACAAAAACAGCCATTAATGAACATTAATTCAAATTACCAAAATAAACAGAGAGACAGCAGATCTACTGAGGAGTCTTATTTTATAGAAAGGCAGTAATTTAAAGCATTATGG
>NW_010330831.1:0-8656 GCF_000700745.2 Antrostomus carolinensis
GTTTTGCTGGTCTGCAGGTGCAGGAGAAACTGGGAGGAGGGTGAAGGGTCCGAACTGGCATTTGGATGTGCCAGTGGGATGTTCCATATCACACAACGTCAGGCTCAGTGTATAGGTGAGGGCTGACCGGGATGTTCCATATCACAGAACGTCAGGCTCAGTGTATAGGTGAGGGCTGACCGGGATGTTCCATATCACAGAACGTCAGGCTCAGTGTATAGGTGAGGGCTGACCGGGATGTTCCATATCACAGAACGTCAGGCTCAGTGTATAGGTGAGGGCTGACCGGGATGTTCCATATCACAGAACGTCAGGCTCAGTGTATAGGTGAGGGCTGACCGGGATGTTCCATATCACAGAACGTCAGGCTCAGTGTATAGGTGAGGGCTGACCGGGATGTTCCATATCACAGAACGTCAGGCTCAGTGTATAGGTGAGGGCTGACCGGGATGTTCCATATCACAGAACGTCAGGCTCAGTGTATAGGTGAGGGCTGACCGGGATGTTCCATATCACAGAACGTCAGGCTCAGTGTATAGGTGAGGGCTGACCGGGATGTTCCATATCACAGAACGTCAGGCTCAGTGTATAGGTGAGGGCTGACCGGGATGTTCCATATCACAGAACGTCAGGCTCAGTGTATAGGTGAGGGCTGACAGGGATGTTCGCTCTCGCTCTTCCAGGATTGTGGTTGCAGGTTTGGGATTTTCGCTCCTCTGGGATCGTTATCCGGGAACGGGCTGGACATCAGTCACTGGGCGGTGAAGCCACTGCACTGTGCGTTGCTCACTTATATATTCTATTACTATTATTATTGTTTTTATTTTAATCCAATTATTAAATTGTTCTTATCTCAACCTGTGAATCTACTTAACCATTATCCCCCAGTTTTCTCCCCTGTTCCCTGGGGCAGATGGTGGAGAGTGGAGAAGCAGCTGTGTGGTGTTTGGCTGCCAGCCAAGTTAAACTGCGACACCGAGGAAGTCAGTGAAGCTGAAATGCAGCTCTGTGCTCTAAGCATACGGATGCATTAGTTTAATATTTCTATACTCTGATTTTCTATGTTGTGTTTTGATTTCAGTTAAGCGTGTATACTACCACACGGTCAAACATTGGTGCTGAGAGTAATATTGATCTCATTTTGAATGTGGAAGATTTCGATATAGAGTCCAAATTTGAAAGGTAGGTATCTGAACTACTCATTCTTTGTTTAATTCTGGAGTGTGTATCCTAACTGGTAGTTACATGTATGGAGGTATGCACAAAGACTGTTCATGATAGTTGTTTTGAAAGAGTAGAGTTGTTGTTCTTGCATTCTTTGTTTTAGAGTTAAAGCTATTTTTGCATGCTGTACAGGCTATTCAGTTCACACTTGTTTTCATAAAGTAATAACCATATTTGCCATGTTAAGGCAGGAAAGATGCTTGTTGGGTTTCAGCCTTAGAGGTGAGGACAAAGTGCTGCTGTTAATATTCTTAGAATATTTCATTAATTAAATATTGGAAAAGTGTCTACCTTGATGGAAATAGTATGCCAAGTTCATGTGGCACTGAGGAATAGGCTTTTAGACAAACTTTTATTACATTGTAAATCATCTCATAGTTGCAAGAAGCAAAACAAAGCTATGCTAGTAAATATAGCAATGCTTCTTTCTTCTCACGCTTTTCTGTAATGATTCCACTGCTAATAACTGTAAAAGTAAAACTCCTTTTTCTGGTAGTTTAGGGTTTTGAGATCTTCTGAAGGGATGTTGATGCTAAGGTGGAATAAGATTGTGCCCTTAGATAAATTTCTGAGTATAACACTGTACTCTATGCCTCTCTACAATTAAAATCACTAGAACTACTTCTTTTGGACTTCATATTTGCTGCCTCACTTTTTTTTCTTTAAAATAGTTGTCTTATTCTTGATTGTCTTGTTGCAAAGTCTCCCAGGTTCTTTCACATTCTGCATTTTCTATAATTAAAGAATGCCTTGGTCCGCAGTTTAGATCGTATTAAACTTTGTCTCTGACAGACTTAAAATATAAAAATTGTTTTACTGACACAGGAGTAGAGGAGGCTTTTTGCAAAGTTGCATGTAGGATGATTTCTTGGCTAACACAAGGGGAGTGACTTCATGTTTTGGGGCTCCTATCTAGAGTTCTGTGCTTGGTGTGCCATAGCTGAGAAGATACTTTATTAATGCAAAGTGCTTGGCAAAACTTTGTGATTTTTTTTTTTTTTGTTTAATTTTGTATTGTGTATACAATCTGTGATACACATTCAGCACACAGAAGGCTGTTTTCTACAAGCACTGTAATAATTTTGGCCCTGTGACCTATCAGAAGAGGAAAACAACAGAAGATCTGATGATGCAGTCCCATGTTACCTAGGGTAATAAAGGATGAATTGGACAAATGTTAAAGTGTCTTAAGATAATAGTAAAACTTTGGAAATGCGAATGGAGTGTATACATTGGTCTCATCCAACCATGGCTCATTGGGACATATTAGCCAGAACTAATTGTTGTGTGCCAGGAAACCCAAATGCCTTGTCTTTTTTTTTTTTTTTCTTTTAATGTTCTCAACCTTTTCTTGCTTGCTTCTAGAACATATTCAGTGATCATTATGTGTAATAGCTAAATATTTCAACATGTGCTATGTCATCTCATAATGTATCTCTTTTGTATTTCAGGACAGTGAATGTCTCTGTACCAAAGAAAACACGGAATAATGGCACATTATATGCATATATATTTCTTCATCATGCTGGCATTTTGCCTTGGCATGACGGTAAGCAGGTGCATATAGTAAGCCCTCTGACCACATACATGGTCCCTAAACCAGAAGAGATTAATTTGCTCACTGGAGAATCAGCCACACAGGTAGGTGGGGTTTCCATCTATAGATGAACAACTGCAAAAAAAGTAACTTCTAGTGCTAATGCTTCTGGTGCCAGCGTTTACTGTGCTTGCATCTTTACCCTAATTATGATATTAGTTAAAAAAACAAAAAAAAAAATCAAAACCTCTCTTCTTGATTGTCAGCTTATATGCTAATAGTACACCAATTAGCACAGCAGAGGTAGAGCCCTCTGTAACACTGGTTGCTATCAAAACACTTCCCTAGTTAACATTAAATACTTCTTTAAGGATTCATTGCTTTTGGTAGAAATACTATATTGTTCTGTAACAGTATGATGCTGCTTTGTATAGTCAGTTGGATTCATGGGAAATAATACGCTTTGCTTTGGTAAAAGAGATGTAAACTTGACTGTGACAGGAGGTCGTAGTGAGGTGGGTGTCAGGAGAGTAAGACAGTATCCTTTGACAAATGCTATGGAGGCAGGTGGGAAATGTAGCGTTACTTAATGAAATACTTGTGAATGGCTGTTGTACCTCATATTCCAGTGGAGCTTGAGAATTCCACTCTGTCCTTTGGAATCTAAATTACCTGTAGCCAGCAATGCTGTTTCTAAATCCTGACAGAATAAATTTGAAAATGAGTTGAGGCTAGAGTCCAGCACTAAAAGTCAGAACAGGTGATGTTCAGTGGAAGAAAAGCAAGTGTAATGCTCTGGGGATAAGCATCTACTGAAAGCTAAGGTGATGCTTGGTTTTAGCTCTGCTTTACAGAGCATTTGGAAGCTCAGAAGTTCAAAACAGTAGTCTGATCTTTTTACTCACCCAAATTAGTACCGTTCATCATCCATATCCTTTTGACTGTTTTGAAGTAACATCTGATTATTCTACAATCCTTATTTGCAAGTGATTTTTTTCTGACTAGTATCCAGATTCCTAAGGTATGAAAATTAATTACCTTAATATTCATTCTTGATGAGCAAGGCTGTGAATGGGCACTGAAGTTTTTCAGTGTCAGATTATAGTGGGCCTTTACAATCTGTTCTGTCCTATTTGAGCAAAATGCATGGTCTGGTGAAAATTAAGGTAAAGTGTTCCTTGGTGGACTTCTTTTTTGTGTTATAGTTAACAGCTCCCTATTTTTCGTGAGTTAGAGTACTATCCTATTCAGAATTTTGTATTGTTTAGAAGTATGTCTGTTTGTTGTATATTTAAAGCAAATTGAAGCAGAAAAACAGACCAGTGCTCTAGATGAACCTGTCTCTCACTGGAGGTCAAGATTAACCTTGAATGTCATGGTGGAAGATTTTGTGTTTGATGGATCATCCCTCCCCGCTGATGTTCACCGTTACATGAAGATGTAAGTTGATGACTTAATTTTCCTAATTTGTTATCATAAACTTACTACACATTTCTTAAAAAATCCTCCCTGGCTTCCTTTAGTATTTTATGTTTCAATTGGAGCTTAGGAGAGAAGAATCGATACTCTTAATGCTTGCATTTCAGTAGTGACAATTAGTAAGATACCATGTACTACAGTACTGTATTGGAAATACCTTGTTCCTGGGAAGCTCAGAGTTTAAAATACTTTTTTATATGGAGTTATCATAGTAAGATAAAGCAGAACTACAAAGACACAAGTAAAATGCTACAGTAGACTTCATTTCCCTTTGTTCTCAAATCATACTTCTGGCCTTTAAACCAGTTACTGTCCCTTCACCTTTCCAGTTATCCTTCTTCTGCAAATTCTCTATACAAACTGCAAGTGCTTAAGTGGCACAGCTGATCTCCTATGGCATTTTTTTTCTGCCTCTATGATTGGCTTTATTTTACTTTGGCAGTGTGTGTTCCTGCATTATGTAATTTTCTCAAGAAAATAGTAAAAAGCAGGGGTAGGTTTTTGGGCCACTAAATGCAGGCAGTAGCTTCTGTTCATAGCTTGCTTAAATTACTTCCAGTGTTAACCATATAAATAGTGCCGTATTGGCTTGTGCTGCCGTATGTTGATGCCTTTCTCTACAAGTATCCTGTTCTATCCAGAAGTAGTTGCTTAATCAGCAGACCCTGGGGTTCTGGAATAGCTTCCCCACCACAGGAGATAAACTTAGCAACTCATAAGGTAGACCCGTAACAAGGAGGGGTTGGGCTGGGGTTGATGAACAAGGGTATCTTTTCTGGTCATGTTTAGATACACATTAATGCTGTTTTATCATTGCATTACACAGGAAATAGTTTGGATATGAAATAGCCTGCTGCAATTCCACTAGCAGCAGCTTTGATTGTAGTTGTTGCATAGAAATTTAAAACTCTTCAGTTAAATAACTGCACAGTATTTCTGAGTCTCAAGTTTATACTTTCCTGTATTACTGTGTACCCTTGTGTATTTAGTATGCAAAATTTCTTAGCATGCATAGAGACTTCTTTCTTTTGTTAACAACTAAAATTCAACTTTCAGGCTTTAAAAAGCTCCTTTATGCTAGTTACATAGACTTTTACCGATAACATCAGAGTGTAGATAAGTGCTATTCTAGTGAAGAATTTTAAGAGCTTGTCTATCTTAGGAAATTAGGCTAAAGACTTTTCTAAGATACTGGTAAAGCAATTGCATATTGGTCATAATTTTCTAAATGACTTCCCAGTGGTCAGTTTTGTAGAGCGCTTAAAGGCTGGTAGGTGTTTATTGGTTTCATGCAGGTTGGTGAGGTCATAGAGCAATCCAAATGAGTGCATCCAAATGAGTGAGGAGAAGGCAGGGAAGATTTCTACTGCTTGTGCACTCTCTCCAGTAGTACCTAAGCTTCTGGTGTGCATGCCAGCCATCATGTTCATAGTCCTGTGCCAGCTAAAGCATGTGCTGTTGCTGACCTGATGTCATTGGGGATGCAGAGGAGTGGGGGAGATGGTGGAGGGTTGTCATTGTTGCAGTAGGAGAGGGATACTTGAGACAAAGGATAGAAATATATGGTAGTAAACTTCAGCACGTTTTTCTTCAACAAACTTTTTAATTTCCTCTACCGTTGGTCATGCAGCAGCTTCAGCATCATCACAACCAATTCTTTTGTTGTTGTTGCTTGTTCTGTCTTTCTACAGAGAAGTAAAAACAAACTGAAAGGAGGAATGTGACATGCCTACTGATTTTTTATACAGACATCTCTCAAGGAAAGACTCTAGACTAGTGGCTTCTTTCTTGCTGTGTGTTAAAAGAAAATGTGTCTGAAAAGATGGTGGGAAATATCTACATGGGTAGATCTGAAAGTGATGAGTGAGTGGTATTTTGAATAAAAGTAGTTTTCTTTTTAGATCACTGCAGTCATAAAATCCATGTTTAAACATCCTAGGGTTCAGTTGGGGAAGACAGTGCATTACCTTCCAATATTATTTATTGATCAGCTAAGCAACAGAGTGAAAGATTTGATGGTGAGTAATAGAATACCTTTAATTACATTTAACAGTTTTAACAGTAATCTTCAATGTTGTTGTAATTAAAATTTTGTCATAGATTGTTTGCTGTAATTAAAATTATAAATTCACAGAAGGACTATCAATGACTGTTTAACTTAATGTGGTCAACTGTGGTAACTGCAGAGGCTGGATCTGGGTTTTGAGACTCCCCTCTGACAGAAATATCTGCCAAGCACTCCCTTCTATTCCACTAAAAGATACTTGGATTCCATTAGATTCCAATTTTGGGTGGGTATGAGGGACATCACTGCAGCAGCAGCTGTGGTGGGAGTAGTCTCATAAGGAAATTGACTTCCTAAATGGATGAAGTTGTGTTAGCATCCCAGAGCAGCTTCTGATATCTTCTAGGGAAATGACCATACTCAACACAGCTGATACTGGAGTTACGCTGAGATAGGTCAGGAGCTACTACTCTCTTACCAAAAACTTCAGTCGTGGTTAAATTTCCTGGTGGTGCTCTCTATCATGTTCGAGTAAGGAGTAACTTGAGCACCCAAAAGCTTGATGTGGCAGTACCTCCAACGATTTTGTGCACTCAAACAAATCAGGACTTAAAAACTTCAATAATGGAATTACAGAAGGGTGAAGTTGGATGAGATGTCTGGAGGCTGCTAGTCCAACAGCCCCGCTCAGAGTAGGGTCACCTAGAGTGAGTTGCTCAAAACCTTCTCTAGTTGGGTTTTGGATATATCGAAGGAAGGAGATGCCATAGCATCTCTGTGCAACCTGTTGTAGTGTTCAGTCACCCCTGCAGTTAAAATAAGGGGTTTTCATACATTTAAATAGAATTTCCTGTATTCCGTTTTTGCCCAACTCTTGTGGGAAATCATGCAGTTCCTTTACTACAAGTTACACGTGGCAGGCCCTTGCATCTAGACCATGTTCATCTTAGCAGCTCTTAGTTAACCAAGTCCTGCAGTTCTTTTCAGTTGCACTGACTGGAATTTAGCAATCAGAGTTACTGAGAACAAAAGTCTTGGGGAATGTCTCAAAAGTGTTAAATAAGTATGTCTGGATTCAGCATTTTCTAGATGGAAGTCGTGGTAGATGTCAACTTGCCACTTTAGACCTTCTAAATTGTCTTTCCAATTCATTAGCTTGAGCTCAGACAAATAATTTTGTTACTTAGTGTTGGGGAGAATCTTCTTTAAGAACTTGTATCCCCACCACCCCAAGCTTGTTCAGCAAAATAAACTGCTGAGCGTTTGTTACAAATCTTGGTAGCAGATAGTTTTTTTCAGTATTACTTTAGATATACTTTTGTGGTGTCTTTATCAGTGGTCATTGTCCTTTGTTTTAAGTTTCTTACCACAGCTCATTCAGTTCAGTACATTCATATGAGCTTCTAACTGTCATGTGCCCTATTTACAAATAAATTCAGCATTCTCATATTATTAATAACATCCCTGCAGTTGTCATGCATGTCATGGTTAATGCCTCACTGCCTTAAAGTCATTAAAGATCCTGAGAAGTGCTGCAAAGACTATTCCATCAAAACGAGTGAAATTCCCCTTCAGCACTGGCTTATGTAACTTCACAGTAGTGACTTGCCAAACTGCTCCTGGAGAAAGAGTGGTCTGATAGTATCTATACCGTGAGATAATGAGGGGTAATTGAAGAGCAGGAAAGAATAATGGAAGAAGGTGATACAGCTTTTGTGGAGCAGGGTCTATAAATAGGGGCATAGACACTGGTATGCCCAACCTGAAGTCGTGGAGCTGAAGATGCATTTTCCATGCTTGTGGTAGGCTCTGTAGATTTTGAACTGACTATTATTTTGACCTGCATGTCTTCTATGGTAAGTACTGTAGTCTAGAGATTATGTGTTCCTCATGTTCTTAAGTATTCTTGCCAGTGCTGGGGGTTTGGGGATTGCACAGCGTTCTGATTTAATCAAGAGAGAACTTTAAAATTCATACTGCTGAACTCATTTGCCTTGTTTCTACGCTGTTTTGTAGTAGTGATAGGGAGCTAGAAGTAATATGTGGTGTTCTGAGGCCATACTACAAGAGTAGGTTGTATTGCAGGAGTTTGTTAAGTTCCTAGTTTTCAAAGGCTTAGCAACCATCACACTCAACTAGATTGTGTGGCAGCACTTGTGGACTTTTCATTGTTCATTGAGAAAGAGTTCAATCTTTATATGTTCATTTAATTTGCTTTTGGTGTTGAAGAATTCTTATCTCTGTCTTATATTGCAATCTGATTTTCTTTGTATGCTACTCCTAACTCTTTAGTGGTGCTTTGTTTGTGTGGACTGCACTTGCTGCATATTACTTACCCACGCATTTGCAAAATTTTTGTTTCCTGTCCATCCTGCACAGATAAAATTTCATAGAATCATAGAATGGTTTGG
>NW_010330832.1:0-8005 GCF_000700745.2 Antrostomus carolinensis
AGGGGGAGGCTCTGGGGACGGTCCTGGGGTGGGGGAGACAAGGAACTTTGGGGACATAATGAGGACAGAGCCGGTGTTCCTGCCACTTTCTGAATAAGTTCTTTTGCGTCGCCATAATCGGGACAGAGCATGCGCTTTCTTCTTCTTCTTCTTTTTTTTTGTGTGTGTGTTTCCTTTTTTGCATGGGTATGTCTTTGTTTCCTAGTGTTTAAAATACTGTTCTCAATATAGCTTTGTTGTAAAGTTCCCTTGTGAAGCCGGAGGGCCAGGGATGAATCTGAGGTAGAGGGTGAAGGTTGCAGAGCAGGTACCTCTGTTTTGCATATCTTTAATTTTCCTCCCTCCATCAGAACTTGATGCCATAATCAGTGGCTTCTCAGGAGGGGCTTATTGCGTGGTTGCAATAATCTCTCTCTCAGTATTAAAACTTATGGAAAATCAAGCTGCAGTAATACTTTTATTCTGTCGCTTTGTCCCAGAACGTGGAGTGTAGAAAGGAGATGTATTTACTACTTTGAAGATCAGGAATTCACTCGCTGAGCTGGGTGCTGTCAGCCCCTGCTCCCCACATGGCTCTATATTTTCCCAGATGAAAAGACCATGGTAGTTCTTTCTTAACACAACTTGTTTGTAGCTTAATTTTTAATGTTACCTGTTTGCTTTTTTTTTTTTTTTTTTGGTCAAATGTTTTTCTGATATACTTTCTGTAAACATTTAACTAAAGTGATAACGCTATCTGGTGTTTGGTTTTGGGTGCTTGATGATAACAAAGAGTTGAAGAAAATACTCTGGTGTTGCTCAAAATGTAATATGAAATAATATATTTTTTTTCCTCTTAAGAATTTGCTGGATGTTTTAAGCGTCTGCTTGTAGTTTTGAAACTTGTTTCTGGTGATACTGAAAAGCCCATTTATAGTTTCACCCTGGAATGTATAGTCCTGCAAACTTAAAAAAAATATGAAATCCTTCTGTTAGAGTGCCTGGCTGTGACATCATGTTAATCTGTGACAAACTTTACTAATAGCTTCAACTGCAGTGTTAAAAAGTGATGTTTTCTATGTTATGTGAGTAATTAAACCCGCTGCCCCTTTGTGAATTTACTTCTTAGATTTCTTAATATGCATATTATGGATTTTTATTTCTTTTTTTTTTGTTTTGGCAAATCACTTTTTCTATCTAAAAACCATGAGTACAGAGAATTTTGTGTGACTGTGTGACTCTTGGGAACATATTTCACAGTATCTTGTTGCTGAGATAACTGAGATCTGACCTGGAAAGGAGCTGAGTGAGTCAGTGAGGTAACGTCGTTGTGTAGTTCTTGAAAAATACGCCCTAATTTGAGGCTTAAGTGTAAAGATTTGAAGGCCTGTGTGTGCATTGTTCAACTGAGTAGAACTGTGGGCTGTTTATAGTAAACAATATTGAATAGAAGCATTTTATTAAAATGGCAGCAATGCTTCATGTTTAACTGATTAGCTGTTGCTCAGATAAGAACACTTGTTCCTTTTTTCCCCCCCCACCCCCTTGTTGCAGCTTTATTTCTCTCTAGGTTTGCCTGTTTGCTGTGTAAATATTTCTCTTGGTCATATTTCTGGGTAAGAACACCTTGCTTTTGGAACAGGAGAGGAACTGCAGCTGCAGGCAGTTCATACCAGCTCCCCGGGGTCCCTGACAGCAGGAACTGGGAGATGGCTCTGTCCTTGATGGATGGTCTTACGCTGGGGAGTCCCTGGGCGCTGTTGGGAAGATGCTTTGGATGCAGGAGGATATAAACAAGTTGTGTGTTCAGCCTCGTGGGGAGCTTTGTGCCGAGCTGCTTTACCACTAACCACCACAGAGTAGAGAATTTATAACAATATAGGGGCAAATATAGAATTAAAATCTTATCTGGCGCTGTGCTTGTGAAAGGTGCTGTGTTGGCAAGTAGGATGCAAAGTGGAGCAGGATTAGTTTAATGTATGCTTAAAATAGAAATCAGAGTTTGCAGTGATGAGCCATGAGACTTTCTTCAGGAACAATCTGTGCGGACAGAGCAACAGGACTAATTATACCTCTGCCATCCCTGGATTATTCCTTACGGAGCCTTGTGGTCAGCATAGAAGTAACAGTAGTTCCATTCCTGACTACACTTCAAATGTCTAAGCCAAGCAGAGGAATGTGTTTCAGGAAACAGTAATTGTTGATTAATCAACAGAAATTGCAGTTCTTTATTTTTTTTTAACCTTTTATCATGTATCTTTATTTGGCCTCAGTAATTGATTTGAGTGTGACTCATTTATTTCTAAGTGTAGATAAGAATTCAGTTGTCTTCTGTCAACATGAAGTACATTATAGCCAAATCTTAACCATCACACTTGACAGAAACATCTCATTCCCTTACAGAAGGGGTCAGTTGCCTCTTAAGTAAAAATGTTAAAATAACAATAACTGTGTAGAAGCAAAGAATTGGGTCATGGAACGGTGTGAAACCTGCAACCTGCTCCTTACTCATGTTTTCTTTCTTTTCTCACTTCTTTCTAGTGCTTTTCTTCATCTTGTCAGTAACACCCACATTATGCATCGCTAATGATGGGAAGGGCTGTCTTTGTATTTGCATCTGCTTGTTTTTCATGAGTAAATGTGCCAGGGATATTAACTTTAAAGAAGACTTTTACCCCCGTTTCCACGTTTCTGGAAGTACGGCAGCTCAGTGCGACGCCTTTGGGGTTGAGCTGCAGCTGTGTGTGAAGGTGACTTTGTATCCCCTGTAGGATGCTGTTTCTTAAACTGTTTGCAGCCTGTGCTGATGAGTTCACAGAACAAAGTGAATGTCTGAATTCATCCTGAATTCAGCTGAAAATGTTAATGTTAAAACACTTCTGCACTCAGCTTGGGGATGTCTCAGTGCTCTTATACTTGGGGTGAAAGTTTCAAGCAGCTCCTCTCACGTTGACCTCATCACAGCTGTGTTAATAAGGCTGAAAAACTCCAAACCAGCCAGATCCAGAGGTTCTAGTGAAGCACTTTCAGTGGATTTATTTGATACGGTGCATGTTAGGAGAATGTTGTGTGTGAGGTGACTGCTTGTGCGGTAGAATTTGTTCTCCTGGTGGTGTGAGGAGAGCTGTTGCTCTGAAGGTAGGACAGCTGTCTCCCAGCCCACGCTGTATGGGCCAGCTTGTCTCCGAGAGGGTTAATTGTGCTGATAAAGAGCTGATTTGGCTGCTGGTTTTTGTTTGACTACAGTTTCTGTTTTCTCGGATGTTCTGAACTAGCGAAGGGATGCTAGTGGAGTGAACTTCAGGTTGTGATATCTCTGAAAGTATGAGGTAAGGGGAGGGGGGGAACTCCACCTAGCAAGAATGAGGAATTCCCCTGTTAGCAATTCAAGGTCTTGAACATAATTTCAGCCACTTTGGGGTTCTGTGACAGGGTTATCATATCGTTGCTCTTGCCTCATGTGCAGAAGGAGCTGGTTTCTGTTTACTTTTCTAGTTAAACATACGTTTGGCTGTCTGGTTTGTGATTTTCGTGTGGGTGTTCCTGCCAGCGGCTTCACGCACCTGTGTTTGTTCCTTTTAAAACCGATTGTCTCTTACTGAAGAATTGAAGCTCTTGTCTGCAGAGGAAAGCTTTGCAGGAGGATTTTCAGAAGCTGAAGAAATAGCAAGGATGGTGGCATGTGTGGAAAAAGTAGTATCAGCAAAACAGTTGAAACCCAGGGGTGAAGGCCAGCCAAATAGGATAGAACCTTACTGGAAGAAAACATGTTGACTCAAGCAAGTGGGTAGAGTCTTTATTTTGTTTGGCTTGAAAATTTCCTATGGAATCATGGTATTTTTCTGTTCTTTCAAAAATTGTGCGTTTCAGTTTTCATTCTTTTGATTGCCAGGCAAATATCAAAGTAGGTGAGGATCATTTTTGTAGCTTAAGTAGCTGAGGCACAGAATTTAAATGGATTAGAGAAGAGTCAAAGGAAGTAATTGTTCGAGTAAGGACTGGCTATGTGGATTTTGCTGAGTGAGCAGAAAGGTTTCACTTCAGTTTCTTCCCTGCCATTCAGAAGGGGACTGTGGCTATAGCACAGAGAAGGTTGAAGAGTTTATGAACATAAGTAAGTCAGATCTGATCATCTTGTAGTCAGCAGGACCTACAGGTGGGTTTTGTGCCTTTATGCACCATGTCACCCGCAAGTCTTGCACTAGACAAAACTAGTAATGGGAAGGCTTTTATGTTGCTTCCTTAATTTACCTGCAGGACTGAGAGCTGATGGGTACCAAATCTGCTGAGAAATCTGTGTGTGCCTTTGACACAGTCTATGCAGCCAACAAAGGTACAGTTCTGAGGCAGTGCTTTGAAATGTGTAAAAAAACCTTTTGGAGACTGTCACAGGGAGCTGTTTACACAGATTCTGAGATGATCATTCCTGCCCGGTTTGGCTTTACAGAGTTTCTGATAAGAACCTTCTCTTCAGATCATACTGTATTTTCTTAAGCCCTATAATCCAGGAAAAAGTGATGCAAACGTGGTAGCACACGGGTTCCTTGCAGTGTCTGTGTCTCACAAGAAAAGGAAACAGAGCTCAAGTCATGACTGAGAGGAGCAAAGTAACAAATCCTTCACCAGTGCATCAAACAGAAGGTCTGTAAGATGAGCACAGATTTCTACTATGCAGTTGGTCAAAGCAGAATGATTTAAATGATTAATGACTCGGAGAGAGTGAGTTAAATGCAAATATTGAAAGACATATTTTGGCTCCTGTGAGTGGGAGTAGATTTTACTGTTGGTACATGATTGAAGCATGTAAATATGGTGAAGGAAAGGAAGGTTCCTGGAGCATCCAGGCTGGTATAAGAAAAAAAAGCAGGAGAGTTAAAGAATGTGCGTATTTTTGTGTTGTCCCTTTTATACTTAGGAAATGAGGAGCGAGTTTGGGGCTATTTTTAAAAGCTGCAGCTCTGACCCTTTGCCTTGGGGAGAAGAGGAAATTAGAGGCTTTAAAGAGAGTCCTCCACCTCCTCCCTGATTGCTTCTCTGAAGCTTTGCTAGAGTTAGAACCAGTTTTCCTCAGTAGGGTGGAAGGGACATCTGGCAGCAATGATTCCTGGTTTGTCTTTTATGCTTCTTACCACTTCTAGCAGGGGTGGGATGTGCAGTTTCAGCTGGATACTTTAGGCTGGAGATGTTGATCAGACCTGTTAGCCTGACACATCTGCGCTAAAGCCGCATTTGATGTTCTTTTTGTGGTGTCCTAGATAACTGATCTTCAATTTTCTATTTTAAATTCTGTAGCATGAAATATTCAGTAGTAAATGTGATGGATGGCAGCAAAACTGCGTGGAGCCAGATTGCTGGTCTTTCAAACGTGCCTCTAACTAGACGATACTTGGAGCTCCGTAGGAAAGAATGTGGAGGACCCCTCGTGTTCCTAGTTCATTAGTAATGTTGTGGAAAGGGTGATGGGTTCCTTCCTGATTCCCTCTATCTCATTAGTTTTTTGTCATGAAACTTTCTGTCCATTGGATTTATCATGTTTATTCAGTGGCAAGTTTCAGAAGCCAAAGAGTGAACTAATGGTGACAAGTCCCAGAGGTGCGAGCAGAAGCTGAATAGTATCCTGTTTTCATTTGTTTCAAATACAATGTTCAGATAATTTCTTCAAATGGTTTTCTTTAAACTGTGGGTCTCTGAGTTATAAAAAGCATTTCCTGAATCTGAGTTGCTCAGCTGCTTTTTGGACCTGGATTCATAAAGAGAGGAATTGAAGCATTCCTCTGTTGAAGTTGATTCAATCCAAAACTCTTCCTTCTAGCTGATGAAATCAGGGAAGAGTCACCAGGCCAGGATGTCTCATTCTATTAATTAAAATGGAAGACTCTTAAATTTGCACCATGTGTGAGGAAACAGTGATTTATAGCTAACGGATGCTCTGCAGGCAGCAGAATTCCATCTGCTACACGAATTTTCCCATTACATTTTGATGAAGAGTCTTGGGGAAAAGCCTCACACCTGTATTTCTCATTCTGAATCATGTTTGCCAGCGCTGGGTTGTTACTCTTGCCTGGATATTTTTTGAGTAAAATGTGTATTTCTTGCATTTTTTCAAAGTTGAGAGTTTCTGAAACACTACTTAGAATACACACAAGCAACAGAGATTCTGTTTATACCAAATATAGTCAGTGTAAGAGTAACTTAACTTCCCTTGCTGCTCTTGTGAGAAAACACCTTCTTTTATTTAGTGTAACTTAAGCTGATTAAAAGAAAATGGAAAAAAAAAAGAAGCTTGCTTGGAGTTTTAGCACTTCTCTGCCAACATAAACTTTTTCTAATTCTTGTTGACTTGAGAATTGCTGATGCAAACTAGGTCTTTCTGGACTTGGAATCCCACAGGGATGGGAGCCCACAGAGCCTACAAGGCATGCATTAATATATTTTAGGAACCCAGGATGTGAGTTTACTGCCTCAGTGATCAACAACTGACCCTCTCAAAATTATTCCTCAGCAGTCAGGCAACCTGCTTTCACCAGCTCTGTGTCCCTAGGGAGCAAAAACAACCAGGAGAATTGTATCCCTGCCTGATAAAATTAGGTCTTCTGTAATCTCTCTCAGAACAGCCGGATGGCTTTCTGCCTTGAAAAACATATGTTTTAATGCAGGAATAATGCATTCCATTTAGGATGGCTGTAGCCGTGGGAGCTGGTTGACTTTAGTGGATAAAACACTCCCATTTTGCCTCTGGGATCAGGACTGATGTCAAACATCAGGTCTAAAGTGCAGCGTGGAAAAGCATTGTTTGGGATGCTTTTAATAGGGATATTGTTCCCGTGCCTTAGTCTTAAAGGAGTTTGAGAACTAAACTGTCCTGTTATTGGAAATAAAAGTGTAAATGGCAAAGCAGAGGAATTAACACGTGTATTTCTAGATTGTAGCTCACTTTGTATTAAGAAAACTTAGTTAGGAATAGCAACATTGGTGTTTCTCTAATAGGAGTTTGTAATACATTTCTCTAGAGGCAGCATAGGTGACCTGCTGGAGGAAGTTCTGCTTTATCCCTGCGTGTCCTGGTAGAGCTCTCCTGCACAGAGGGAAGACACCGCTGTCACTGCAGCCACACACATCCTGAGTGCAGACAAAGCCCCTGGTTCTGTTGGGAATTGATTGTCATGTGATATTTCCAGCTCCTCCTTCCGAGCTGCTGAATTGCATCACAGGAAGCTAAGAATAAGTTATTTTCCCACTAATCATTTTCCATCTGAGCCATTGCTGCAAGGATGGACTGTGGGTGACTGGGTGGGGTGTGCTGCTGGGAGTGGGAAGGGATGACCAGGAAGACAAGCTGTTTGTGTGGAGAAAGCCATGGGAGATTTCGGAAGTGCTAAGTTGGGAATGTACAAACAAAATAAGTTGTGACTGGGCATTTAGTTGGTTATAAATTGGAAAAATGTGATCTAAAGTGAGAATGATCCAGCACCAGGTTGAGAGTGAAAGGTTTGGTTTCAGGTCTTGTCCCTGGGTACAGCTTTATCCTGCAGCTGCCGTTCCAGAAAGGCTGGTCAGGTGAGGATGTGTTTAAGTTTTGTGTTGCTTGCTGTCCCACCTGTACCTTTAATGCATCAACTCTTCATTTAGAGTGCTGATTAATCTTTTGACATGAAGAGTCGTTTCCATATGAAGCACCTTTTCTGGAAATACTGTAATTTGCTCACTGAGAACATCAGCGAACGCGTGTGTGTCAGTATGGATGGCCTGATAAGACTGTTTTCTTTGCCTAGTGGTTGCGTCTTCATCATCACCTTTCACTATAATTACCCACTGTGGAAGCTTCTCTGGAAACAATGATCACATAGATAAGCTGACCAGCCAAAAGCAACCCTGAGGAGGGGAAAGAGGCTTTGAAGTTTTCTGCTTACTTGCTAGAAAGAGGTATGAGCAAAGTGAACAAACAGTTGTAAAAGGTCACTCTTTGCCTTTCTATCAAGGAGGCAAGATGTGTAGCGAGGAGGGTTCTGTGCTGTAGCAGCAGCTG
>NW_010330832.1:8031-72765 GCF_000700745.2 Antrostomus carolinensis
GAAGGAGAAGGAAAAGTTGCTTGGAAGAGCTGGGAAGTGACATGGCAAATTCCAGCCTGTGATTATTCACCCTGCGATGGAGAGCGAGTCAGGTGATCTGAGCAGGAGATAAAAGGTCCTTGATCCTCAGTAGTTCTGGTAGAGGCATAAACAGATCTGCAGCTTATTAAACTATGCTGTCTTTTTAGTTTGGGGGTTTTTTTTCCCCTCAGTTGGCTATAAGCAGAAAATGCCTATTAAAGGTGTTCCATTTCTGGCACCCTATGGGGTGGGTCTAGCAAGGTACTGATGGCATTTGGTTGGATAAATGCAGGGCTTCTTGCAGTTTGTGTATCTGAAAGCAGAAGGGTGTTACTGAAATCTTGCTTCAGCTGAGTCCATGCTGTGTCTCTAAGCTGGAGAAAAGCATGTGTGTTCCTGTGGTGTGTGTCCTCAAGAGCTGCAGCCCTGGTTTCATAACAAAACCTTTGGCAGCAGTATTGGCTCGGGATACTCTCACCTCTTAACACCTCACTCTTTTCCATCTTGGAGAGCACGGGTGCCTCAGCTCTGTGTTTTGTAAAGCTGTGAACTTTGGCAAACTGGAGAGGGGCAATTGATTAAACTTTTAGAAATGTAAGCTTTATTTCTTTAAAAAAAAAAAAAGCACTGAATCATTTACTTCATTTCATGAGCTGTGAGAGCATTTATAGGTAACAAAATTCTTAATTATTTTGATAGAGTTTTTTTTAACCTTTTGTGGCAATCCTGAAAAAATAAATACTGAACAACACAAGGCTGAAGCCCGTCTTGTGACAGCAAAAAGTAGAGCTCATCATAGTCAAGTGCTAATGTAAATGTTTTTTGAGACAGACCTGTGTTTATTCTTAAGGACAAAACTTTAAGCGATCCCTTGTGGATTTAAAAAAAGAACAATTCTTATTGTAACTGGAATGAAAACCTACAGACTCTGGCAGTTTTGGATTGGAAGTTGCTGCAGTGCAAAGGGGGAAGCATTGTTATTTGCAGTTCACAGACAGGAAGCTGAGATGCACAGAGGTGAGGTGACCAGACTCTGGCAGTTTTGGATTCAAAGTTGCTGCAGTGAAAAGGGGGAAGCATTGTTATTTTCAGTTCACAGAACAGGAAGCTGAGATGCACAGAGGTGAGGTGAGTCGCTCAGTCACACAAACCAGCAGCAGAACCAGGCATAGATCTTGGATCTTTTGATGCTCAGCCCTCTGCTCTGTAGATGAGGGGACATTATCCCTTACAAAGGAAGAGGCTTTGGAATAAACACAGTCTGATAAATACCAAGTGGATGTCTGTGCAGGGAGTCTGCACCTTCTTCTACACCCTCGGGTAATGTGAAGTTTAGCTATGATGGTGATAGCTTTGGTTGAACACGTATTGCTATAAACCAACTGTATTTGTGGAATTTCTCCTCTCAGCTTTAAATTCTCGAGTCCTTCTTGAAAATATCCAAAATTTAAAAAATCCTATGGTGCAGAAAAAAGTCAATTATCGAGTCCCAAACAGGGAGAATCATGGATGAAGACAAGGCAAATGAGTCAGATATAAATAATCCCATTATGTCTTGGCTGCAGCCACACCTAGAAACCCTGAACAAACATTGCTGTTCTGTTTAGTTATTCCTGCGTTTGATACACTTTACTTGTTAAGTCCTGTTTTAAAATTGCAGCGTGTAAAAATTGTGTAGGGCTAGTCGTCATTAAAGACTTACAAACATTGTTTTAGTCATTTTGACCAGACATGGATACCTGTGCTAGAGTATATTTAATTTACTCTCATATTTCCCCAAAAATCAGAAAAATACAAAACCTTGGGGTTGGTGTTGCCTTGGAAGACTTTCAAGGCAATTCTTTTTGCAGTAGGCCTTTAAAAAAAAAGTCTGGCTAGAACAGCAAACAGGAAGATGTAATTACCCTTTGGCTTGTGTGTATCAAAACGTTGTTCATTGTGCAAAGCTTTGGTAAAACACTTTTAGTAGCATTATAGGTTATAGAATAGAAGCTGTAAAGAAAAGCATTGGGATCCAGCAAAATCATACTTGATGTGTTATGATTATTGTCATGTACCTTGCTAGGTAACTACTTACCTAGTAGCATGTGTCTCTTTCTTTCCTCTTTTGTGGTGGATAAGCTGATTTTTAATAAATCTGAACAAAACTATTTTTCAGGTGAGACTTAAAGAAAAAAGAAAAGCTGGACCCTTCTTCTCCCTCCCTCCCTCCTTCCTCTGATTCTAATTCTTCTGTTGTAACTTCTGTAAAGGGGAGCCTGATGTCTCGTCTGTGAAGTGTGGCTGTCCCTAATTCCAAGGGTTTTTTAGCAGAGGTTAGGGTTTGTTTTTTTGGTTCTTGTCCAAACACGTACCATTTGCTTTGCATTGTTCTTTTGTACTGACTGCTCTTCTTTGGGCTTTGTATGTGGCCTGTGCAACGTGATCCTCTGGCTTAAAAGAGTTGTAGAGATTTATCTTGGGCACACTTACCTGCAGTAATCCTTCTCGGCTGCAGTGTGACAGCTCGTGATACTCAACCCATTCATTTCCCCGGGATGAGAAGGTGATTTCTTGTGTTGAACCTGATGGAGAAAGCCAAATAGAAATAAAAGTTCATGCACTGGCAGCTCTTCAGGGGCTTATTTATGGAGGTTCACTCTCATCTACATTGAGTCTGTATCGAAGGTGATGCTTTAATTTTTTCACATTCTAGAGATTTAAATGCATTCAGCAAGGGAAAGGGGCACAAAGTAAGGTAGATGATGGTGACAAAATTCTCCACACTATGCAGGATGCCATAACTTGGCCTCTTCTCTTAGCAAAATAATTACTTCTTATGTTATCTTAATTTAAAATTACAGAATACCTTCCTGCGAACAATAAAACGGTGTGAAAGACACAGCCATGTTGTACGGCACTGCAGGCACACTCCTCTTCCAGCAGAGACAGAACTATTTGGGCAGAAGGATAAAAGGAAAGACTTGGCATGGAGAACTGGGGAAGGAGTAAATAGTCTTCTATTAGAATTGAGTTTGGCTTCAGGTTATGAGAGATCTGGCAACAGAACAGCTTAGAGTGTTTGCTACTTTTATTGCTCTTGCCCTGCGAAGTGACAACCTCTGGGTTGTGGTGGGACAGCTGCTTTTGGGTCTGACTTGGGATCTGGATTGAGGAGCTGACAGGCTTAAAAAAATTCACAATATTGCTGTTGAAGAGTTGACATCATGAGAGGATAGCCTGCAGAGTCGTCCAAGAAAGGAAGAATGAAAGGAGCTAGTGAAGTGGAGAGAGCTGGGAGGTGTGAGAGCTGGGGTTTTTTCTGTAATTCTGCTATCAAGAATAGCTATTTAATAATAGCTTAATTTTTCAGTGGGTGAAATGTGACAAAAAGTCTCCAAGAGTTATTGTCACATTGGAGTAAGCTAGCAGTTGTTGGATTGTTTCCACCTTTTAAAGGGATTGTTTGAAGCTGTTTCATAGATTCCTAGTTGAAAGGTAGTTTTCTTGCTCCTTCAGCACATTCTGCCCCGAGCAGTTGCAGACAGCATCTCTTCTTAACTCACTAAACCAGTTAATGTTTGAGCTTTGAACATATTGTCTGCTATTTAAGTGTTACATACTGTTAGATACGTAAATGAAAAAGACTGTGCTGGTTGTTCCAGGGAGTTACCTCATGGAGGGGAAAAGCTGACTTGGGTTTCCTGTGATATCCTTTACCTCTGATTGTGTAGGGTGCAAATTCAAAGCCGCCCTGTGTTATCTATGGATGGAGGCACATATGAAAAGGAAGAAGGCAGCTAGGCTAGGGCAGCTTGCCAGTTGCTTAAAGCCTTTGTTAGAGACTAAAGGAAACCTGCGCCTATTTAGGCACTAGTACAGCCCCAGGGGCTTTCTTGGCCTCGTATGTAAAGAAGATGAAGGCAGCCGCATGGAAATGATTGCACACTTTTGCATGTCAGTCTACATTAGCTCTTTAGGCCCTGCTTGTTGTGTTTGAATACTAAGATCTTGTGCTTAATTCTCAGGATTTTCATCCTGTGGGTCTGTCGGTTTAGCACTTAACCCATCTGTTGAAACGAAACCGTGAGGAAAGTCTCTTCTGCGCAAGAACGCTTGCAAAACCGGTCTGTTATTGAACTGCTCAGAGCCCGTATGTGACTTCATCCTGATCACAAGGAAGGAGATGTCTCCAGTGGTCAGGCTCTGCTGCATTACCTCTGGGAAAGGTGTCTGCCTCTTTCTCTGATGACTGGTTTCTCCATATGATAAATTCCCCATGCTCAGCTTGCTGTGTGCTGAATAAAAAGGAGAGACAAACTGGAGTATCAAAATAAATGTCAGTTTTAAACCAAGCAACCAAGCAAATTAGAAACGGACACAGTTTTACTGTCAAACCTGTGCTACTCTGCCATTCCCTTTCCTCTCTGTGAAAAGATTTTGGGGTGATTTATAGCTGCTATGCCAGTCTCCTCAGGACTCCTACGTACAGTACTGGCTGTAGAGTTGAGTGGTGACTTCTGCACGGTGCATTTCTGGGCTCAGGTTTGGTTGTTTGGGGTTTTTTCCCCCCCCCCCTTTTAGAATTTCAATCTGCACAGCACAATTGATGCAGGTATCGTGCTTCAGAGAACTGGGATGAAGGTGACAGGTTGTGAGCACATCCTGGGTTTGTGGCTTCTATGTGCTTGTGTGTTTTCATGGAGATCGTAGCTACTCAAGTGTGACTTTGGGGTTTCAGGAGAAATTTTGTTGTGTCTTCCTCCCACAGAATTAGTTAGGGCTAGAGGGAACAGCACTCCAGAGTTTCTTGAATAGAGTTAGGTATTTTTTTATGGATGCTCCAGGTTGGCTGTCAATGAAAAGGTGGGTCAGCATTGGATCTGGTAGGAAGATCTGAGCTGGGATACCCCAAGGAATTTATCCTGTTCCTGTATTTTTTGTACAGTACTGTGTTACACTTCTAGAATGCCTATTGCTTACCAAAAAAAAACCCAAACCAGATCCTGTTATACAAGGAATATTGAAGAGAAGTGATTGCTTTATTTCCCAAACATCATTATTTCTCTTAAGAGACTATTACATAGCATGGCACGACTTTTACTTATATGAAACATGTGGAGTCAGCAGACAAGGCTTACTGAACAAATTGGAAGGCAGCAATCCAAACCAATGCCTGTTGTCTACAGTCCTCCTTTGTCAGAGCTTTTGCTTAATTACAAGCTTTCTATTTGGACTTTTAATATTCTTTAGTTTCTATTTCTTGGCAGAATATCTTGTCTTAAATTATTGCTGTCAACACGTCCTTAGCCCTTCCTGCTCCCCACACCCCCCCCTAAATTTTGTAGTACTATCTGTGGTGCTTCGGATTGCTATAAAAAGGCCATTATGTTTGTAGTTGAAAGCAAAGCCTGCTGTGAATGTCATATTTTATCAAAAAAAGATACAAGCTTCTCCCTGTTAATATTATTACTTTGACACACTGGTTTTATAAACATTTCAGTGCTCTTTGAAACGGTTGATAGCCAGTGATTATGGCTCCATTAGGCATAGTAACAGATGGTTCATAGACAAGTAGTTTTTATGTTGCCATCTATAGCAGAAATGCTGAAACAAAAGGGAATGTTAAATTCTCATCTCTTCTAAGGCTGGGGAAGTTACCATGTGGTATGGTGGAGGATCTCTTATTGACGTAAGATTGTGTGACTATGGAGAAAGTAAAATAATACCTAGAATGATGCAGAATAGACTGCAGAGGGGTAATGAATCATGCTGGAGAGCATGGACACTGACACGGACTCTAAGCCAGTGGAGCAAGACTACAATGAGGATGATTTTCAGATGGGTAGACCCCAGTATTCTGTAGGATTTCCAGGTTTTAGGTAAGACTCCTGCAGATACTGAGTTAGAGGGAGAGGCCTGGAAAGTCCCTGCTGCCTTTACCAGCCAAAACAGAGGTGGAATTAGGCCATGGACATCAGGTACCTTTGCCAAGGTCATACCATGGAGCTGAAGCAGCAGCTTTGCCACGTATCTGCACTCACCCCATGCACCTGCGTTCCTTTGTGGCTTCCATCACGTTTTTTTGACAGGAATGATGTGGAATTGGAGAGCTCTGTGTCCCCACAAATGGCTCTGAGATAAAGTCTGATTTAACACAGTTCTTAGCTTGCTTTTTCAGCTGATGCTTTTGTTAAGTTCTCTCTTGGTTTTTTTGGTTTGTTTGGTTTGGGTTTTTTTCTGGACATTTTAGAGTTGTATATTATTAAATCTTGCTCTTTCCATACCTAGAGAGAAATTAATTAGCACTTCAGGGTTTTTTTTCCTGGGAGAACCAGAGAGTTCAAAGTCTTGGGCTTCTGTTTTGGGTGAGAAAGTTGGAGGGCTTACATGGTTTTTTGCACAGTGATAAAAACAGGCTTATACTGTTAGAATTAAGTGCTAGTAAAATAAAGCAATAAAGCAATAAAGATTAGTTTGTTATTTGAAATAATTCTGCTTACACCTTTGAGGGAGATTGGCTATTGCTAAGAGAAACTACACAGTCACCTTTGCTTTAAATTTATTGCAGAATAAGAAATTAAAATATGATCTCACTCTCATTAAAATTAAGTAATTGATGTCATCATTCAATTAAAAGATTTTGAGGGGGGGAGCTTTTGGCAAGTTATTCCGGGTTGCTATTAAGACCTGACCAACCAAACATCTTTAAATTAGAGGGAATGGGGTGTAGTTCTCTGTTAAGTAACTGAAAGATAAGGGAACATCTCCCCAAAATACCCAACTAGCACTATGGTAAGGGTGTGCTACCAGCATCCTCCTCCTCCTCCAAGGAGATTCCTGGCATGAGGTTAGTTAGAGTCAAAGCACAATTCTGAAGTAAAGTTGAATATATTCCTCTGAATGCACTTCTCTCTCCAGGTACCCAGCTGGAAGATGAGTGTCCTGAATGTGCACATGCATCAAAAGTGGGACTTTGAAGGGAGTGATTCTAACTTTATCCTCAGTACAAGTTTTTCTCATCATGCTAAACATAACTGTCAGGCCAGTGCGGTATCGATAACCTTTTGTCTCTGCTTTTCATTAGCTGGCATTATAACAATTAGCTGTTGTTACTAGTTTCCTGTGAATACGTTTTGCTGGTTGGTGCTTTTTCAGACAGTTTGCAGTTCCCAACCTGTACAGCTCTAGCTTGGGGTTTTTTTCTGTTTTATTCATAATTCCATCTAGGCATCAACTGTTTGCAAGAAATCTTTCATCTCTTGCTCTGGGCAATACAGAACTGGAGTGGCAAAGGAGACTTGTGTTTTTGTGCTGGCTTCATCATTTTCAGAATATTAATATTTAATTTAGGCTTTTTAAAGCTTTTAGTAGATTTGTCAGGCTTTCTTCCCCGTGGTAGTGTATGTGAGGACAACTTGAGAGAGCATTCTGATTAACTTACAATATGGAAAGTGGTTTTATTTATTTTGATTTATGACTGAAATACTTTTAAGAAGCTCATCCTGTTCTGTAAGTGACTTTGCCATAATTTTAACCATAAAATAGATCCCACAGTTTTTCCTTTTCCCCAGGTAGAGTCCAGCCAAGCAAATAAATACTCTATTGCATCCAAGTAACACTTTTACTTGCTCGTAAAGACCAGTCTGTGTTGTCATTCTCCAGTGAAAAACATGGGTGCACTCAGCTGTGCTGCGTGGGGAGTAGCAGCTTAGTGCCATCTACTCTGCCACTGCTTGTTCTCTTGCTCTGCTCCATACAGAGCAGGACACCGATGCTGAACTTCTGAACCTCCAAGTGATTTTGCCGTGGCAGAAATAACTCTGTCCTCAGCTCCAGCCCCGTGTTGGTTTCGTGCAAGCGAGCGGTGCCAATGTGGGTGTTTGGTGACAAGGAAGCGTTCGACTGTCACTTGGTGAGGGCTGAAATGTGGTTATTTACACTGCTGTTGTGTGTTTAGAAATTTATATAAATGATATTTCATAGTTTTTGTCCCATTTTAATGATAAATTTGATCTTGGAGAGGTCGCAGCTCATTAGCACAAATACACTGTGAAATTTGTACCTGTTACTAGAAACAGAGTTTCTTCTTTTCCAAATTCAAGATATTTTGTTTGAGTGAAGAGCACGTGACACAAGGGCAGACCTGGTGCAGGTAGGTTGTCTTTCAGTGCATCAGATAATTTGGCCTCAAAACTATTTGGAACCAGTTTAGAGCTTGATTGGGGTTGGTTTGTTTCACTCTGACTGTGCAGCTGCCTTCAGTACACACGCTCGTAGTTGTTTCGCATTGTGCTCCCCGAGTTCTCGTTGAGGCCTGTGCAGGAGTTTGTGCTTTTCAGCTGACAGCTCTTTCATCCCTGACCCAGGCCCACTTTGAACCTCCTGAAATCTGGTGTTGGTGATTCAAGATGGAAACAACGAAGGGGAAATGCAGTTGGCACTCTGACCTGTGGCAGGGGCCCCCGTTTTTGTTTACCAGTTCATGTTTCTTTCTAGTTGACTAGTGTTTGCTGGGTCAGTCGATCTGTTGTTTAAAAGAATTTGTTTACAGCCAACTCTGTCTTTTGATATTTTGATGCTGAATTTACCAACAGTTTGTTTTTTTTTCATTTACCTACTGAAAGCTGTGTCATTTCTAGGGGAACATGCTTGTTTTTCTTCCCTTTTATTATAAATAAACCACAATTAGGATATTTCCGCTGTGTCGAATATCTCTGGCCTTCATGGGAACAGAGTGCAGAGGTGTCAAAATCTAATAGAATGATTTGGAGAATATTTGTATTTAGGTGTTTGCTTATCCAGCAAAGCAGTGTTTGCTTGCTTGCTGTTCTGATATGCCAGGTGCTGGATGGAAAACACGCTTCCTTTTTCATTGATATTCAGCTCTTGTGTGACTCATTAATATTACAAGTGTCATACGTATTGTGTTAGGGCCAGTCCTGATTTTGCAGTCCTCTAAAGTGGAGATGGTGGTGCTGGAAACCATCCAATTTTGTTCTTCACGAGGCTTCTGTCAGTAGATTATTAGGCTTTAATCAGTCTCATGGTGATAGCTTTTGCTTTTCCAGAAGGGAATCACTTTTGTGTGTAGATCAGACCGTGCCAGAACTGGTCAGTGGCCTGTGGAGAGGGTTCCTGCTGTCATGGGAAGAGCTTACCTTGCAGTGCTGTCAGATTTCCTGAGCAATTCAGCTTTATGGAAATACCCAGCCTAGGTAGTCCAGGGCTAGGGAGGAATTCAGATGAGCTGTTTTCTCATCCTCTCTATCTAAACTGCTGCAGAAATTGTCGCTATTGTGCAAACAAAGCAGCGATTGTCCAAAGCTTTGTGTCGTCCTCTGGTTTTTGTGATATTGAGCCTCAATTCCCCACTCACTGAGAATTTCAAGCAAGGTGTTTTGGTGTAATTTGTTGTGATTACTCCGCTGTTATCGTCTGCTTTATTTTTCAGTAGTGAAAGATTAAGGAGATAGAAATTTTCTTGTGTAGAGTTTGATAATGTGAATGTTGGATGAGAAAATGTGATCTCAGAAACAGCTTTTTAACAAGGTTGCAGTGACAAATTTTGCAATAAACACACAGTATTTTGGAAGCGTATTGTATTATAAATAATTCCTGTCTTAATTTGCTGCCAAAGACTTAAGTTTTAAAACTAAATCACATCTGTAACTACAATATCTTTTTTTGGTAAGCTCTTTTGTTCATTTTGTTTGCATTCTTTCTCTTTTTGTCAAGTTGCTGACTGTGCTCTTAAATAATCCTACTGATTTCTTCATACTTCCTTCCCTCTACAAGTAAGACATTTAAGAATTCAGTTTATTTAAATTGGAAAAGGAAATATTGCACCCTTAGAGAGGCCACAGTAGGGAAATTCCCTGTAAGTAGTAATTGTGGTTTTGGAGATAGGTTGTTGAATAAGATCTGTCTTACTTTTAAGCCTGTTTAGGTTCAAGGTCCACTGGTGTCAATGTCAAAAGAATATTTGTCCTCACAGTTTTGTGAAGTGTATTATGGCAGCGGTGTTGTACTGATACAAGGCAAGAAACACCCATGTGTTAAGGTCTTGCCATTTTGGAACGACAGAAATATCTGGCTGACACTGTGATATTCTGCATAACAAGGCCAGCAAATTGAGATTGACTGTTCATTCTCTTTATGATAATTACATGGGTTTTTTTCTACTTAAAGGCAGACAGAGCAAAGGCCACTTTGTACCAAAAACTGAATGTTGTTTTCTTTAAAGAGCTATTAGTGTGCAGAATCCAGAGGAATCAGTGTGCTGGGAGAGGTACGTTTTGCCCATAATTTTGATCTGCCACGCAGCTTAAAGGCTTTCACATAAGAAGGATCTTGCCACATCCAGCTCTCCAGCCTCTGAACAAAGTGCTTCTGAAGCAGCCATTGACTCTTCTTGAGCACGCTGAAAAGAGCCCTGAACAGAAGTCATTCCTTGCATGATCTTTCTTGTAAAGAGCATTGCAGCTGACAGAATAATGGGTTTTCTTAGGCTTGCTGGTGACATGCCAACATGGTTTCCTTAGCAGTGAAATTCCTCAAGAAGCCATGGTTGCTGATGTAAACATAACTGAAAGCTAAACACAGCCTGCACTGAGCTCAGGGCCTGAGATCTGCTTCTCATGCCATACTGTGCAGTGCATTTTTCATCTGCTCTTTCTATTTAAATCTGGTTTCCCAAGCTTGTAACCAACTTGAATGGGTCGTACTCTTCAATCCAGAAAAGATGGCCTGGCCCTCTGCATAGAGGAGCCTGTGCAGAGTCCTGGGCTTGTACCCAGCAAGGATCATCACTCATTCCACGGGGCAGCCTCCCATTAATTTAGATAGCTCTGGTGTTGGAGAACTGTGTTTGGGATGGAGGATGGAGGTTTTATATATAGATATATATATATAGATATATATATATATGTGCCTTCTCCCTGGAAGTGTTGAAGGCCAGGTTGGATGAGGCTTTGAGCAACCTGGTCTAGTGGAAGGTGTCCCTGCTGCTGGCAGGGGGGTTGGGACTGGATGAGCTTTAAGGTCCCTCCCAACCCAAACTATTCTGTGATTCTATGATTTTAAATTACCCTGTGCAGAGCAGGTTTAAGGTTATTTAACAAAGTCCTTTGGTTCCCACTAGTCAGGCTTAAAAGAAGTGAAGAGCAAACCCAGGAACAGTTTCATAGCTGCTCACTGAGCCTGCCTACTCTCTTCTTGTCAGGTATGCTTCTGGAATTCGGTGGGAGTTTCCGCAAGTCAAATTACTAGTGTGGCACACTAATTGGAGGCTGAGTAAAAGATTAATAATTGTATTGCTTTAACTTTTAAGTAGTGGAGAATTCTACTGTGGTGACTAATAATGTTTAATAGTAACTATCCTAGAGTAAGCACTTGTGAAATGACTGTGGTTTGTGTTTCAGATTTCAGTGCTTTGGGAAAAACAATGTTTTTTGCCCTCTTTGAGCAGCCAGCATTTTCTCTGCTGTTTTTTTCTGTGAGTGACGTCCTTATGAATACACACTTGGTACTTCTACCTCTTTGGGAAAACCAGGGTAGGAGGCATGTGGGAAAACATGTCGTGATAGATGTCACACCTCTTTAGTTTAGAAAAAGTCATTCTTAGGATTGATTGGGTTTTTTAATTGATTTTTTTTTTTTTTAGGGGGGTGTGGTCTTTTAACTGTTACTGCTTTAATCAAGATACCTGTCTTTGTTTCATCATGCATAATCATCGAGCTCATTGCACTGTGATTTGGAATAGCACTTTCCCATCTGGAAATAAGTAATTATTGTGCTACCGTGCAGTGTGACATGCCAACTAGGTTAGTGCTCTGCTAACACTGTGTTCAAAAGAAGATCAGAGCTGCATTTCCATCCCTGAATACTTTGTGTGAGAAGCGCTGGGTTTGATCAATAGATAGGGGAATAATTACTCTTAATATCTTTCTTCTCCCATTCTTGCATCTTATTCAAGAATCTAGAATTTAATTATGGGAAATAACTTCAGGAACAGTTGGACTGAAACAGGTTGTGTATCCAAACTGCTTTTCAGGATAGTTTGGCAAGGTGTTCCCGTGGTGTCAGATTTACAGGAGAGTTACCAGCAAGAAGTACCTGTGGCTGTTGGCTTATGTTTGAGAAACTGAAACCTCTTTCAAGAGAATTATTAAATATTGGCATCCGAGAGCCATGAAAGAGCAGGTGGTGGGAATTGTGGATACAATACTACAGGATAAAACCCGTAGTAACTTCTGTTTTAGTCTTACCTCAGATAGATCCACTACAGTAATATTCTGATATTTTTAGGTGGCCACATTAGCTGCTGAACAAAAGGCTGCAAAAATACCATCAGGTTGGGGTTTTTTTTTGTGAGAGAGCTGAGGGGAAAACAGCCTCGACGAGGGCCCGTCCTCCCCTGGAACCCAGGGTGCAGAACACATGCCAGGGACTGTCTGGTTCCACTGAATACCTTGGACTGGGAACTGTGGTGTCACTGATGGCTGTGGGTGGGGTAAAAGTCGTACATCTGATTTTAATCAATCACCACGTTTGTCAGAGCCCCGGACCATCGCTGGATGCTGTTTACTGCAGGTTGTGGTAAAGCCAAGGGAAGGTGCCTTTGACTTTCTCATTGTGGGTCCCTACCTACGTGAGTCTGCAACATTTTGCAGCAAGATACAGAGTTCTCTTTGGGTGCTTGCTGGTTTTTATTTTTATTTTCTATTCCTGTGCTAAAAAAAAAAAACAACCCAGACTTGATTTAGAAATTCATCTGTCCACACTGGAGAAAGTGCAAACTGTTTAGAACAGGCAAAGAGTTTACCTGTGTGTCATCCTTTGTAGTTGGGCTGGATGGACAACTCCTAGGAGAAGGTTATCAGTGCTCACTCTGCTCAGAATTCAATTTCCACCTTAAGGAAGACAGTGAGGTACCTGCCTGCTGAATAAGTGCTGAATCACAGGGTTGTCACTCTTGCATAAAGTTTAGTCATTTCCTGGGAAACTTTTGTTTTCAGTCTGGTGGCAGAGGGCTCGGTCTGTGCATTTGTGCTGAGGATTCAAATGATGTGAATTTCTGCGAGTGTCTGGAACCAGGAGGTTAGTCAGAAAACAGTATTATTCAGGGCAGAATCACTTCATCTGGGTGGTGTTTTTTAAACACATTGTGTGAGTTGTTTCGCTTTACTCAGCTCACACTGTGAGTACAGTTAGTTCTTGTGTACATGTGTGCAACACTGTTTTTCATTTAATGCATTGTTCTGCTGCAGGACTAGTGGTATAAACACTGTTAAATGCTCCTACATCTAAACTCACATTCTTCTTATTGATGACTCAGTAAAAATAGATAAAAACATTTCTCTTGAATAGATTTTTGTACAATCCTATTTGTGACAAAGCCTTGGGTTTGTGCCCTTTGTAGCATTCAGAATGGAAAATGCATTTTTTTTTTCTCCGTGACAAATTGTAGCTATTTAAAATATTATTCCCCCCCTGGATGAGGTTACATGCAAGATTTATTATTTGTATATGGGATTAAGCTACTTGTGTGCATGTGGTGGTTTTATGGGTAACATGTAAAATTTATATGCCTGCGCTTTGCAACGTAATCTCTTGTATAAAGTTGACTTCTGGGATTGTACTTTGGGGATGTTTGTTAGAGGCAGTGAGCAGAACCTGTATTTAGTGGGGTTATCAGAATTTAGTGATGTATTTAAAGGTTTTAAGGGGTTATCTTCAAGAGTTTTTGGAACCTTTTTAAAAACATTTTACCTTTTATAAAGGTAGATGTTACCCACGCATCGATAGCGTTGAGTTGCTGATGCCCCAGTACTTTGTCCATCCTTTTGTCACAGGTACAGGTCTGGAAGTTAAAGCATCTCTGGCCTTGTAGTTCTGACATACAAAGGAACTAAAGGATAGTTCAGAGTTTGGCTTTATGGTCATTTCAGCAACTTAACTGGGGAAATTCTTTAAAGAAATGAACTGTTGAGCATGCCAGGGTCACGCTGATGCTGTGTAAACTGCTCCCGCGGTCACGTGGAAGAATGTTCTCATGTCTGCTGCAAAGAGAAGAATCAACAAATGTGTAGTACATGTACAAGAGGCTCTTTTATTTACAGTGGTAAATTTCCAAGCATTTTTCAGTGTGAAGCCTTGGGGAAACTCATTTTGCTGACCCTGAGTAGTGCCATTTTGAGCAGAAATGATAATGATAAATTACCATGCGTGTCTTTGTGTGTGTGGGGAAGGGAGGGTCTTCAGCTGCAGTTGATCTGGTGACACCTCCTTTTCTTTGGTCACCCCCTGCCCACGCACGCAAAGAAAACTCAACTCTGTCCTTAGCTCACCCAGTTTGGTGATGCATCACATATGGCATCTAAGATTACTACCCATAATACATGGGCCCAGACGGGTGAATTGAGGACAGTGGATCATCTGGAACTCTGAAATGCTGTTGTAAGATAAAAGAGATTCTTCGATATAGTTTCAGCAGTTGGATTTATTGTTTAAGGCTAAAACAACAACAGATTTTAAGAATATTTAAGGTACACAATACCCAAGTTGTGGTGAAGTGCACCTTGTGACCTGAAATGACACGGAGCCAGACCCCTGCAGTGTGGCACTCTGGCAATGACCCTGTGACAGGGTAGACCATGCCACAGAAACATCATCTTCAATTGCATTCTTTTGAAATAATAAATATTGAGATTAAAATAGTTTTAATTTGGTAAAGCAACATTCATAAACCTTTAGAAATGATTTTTTTTTTTTTGAAACTGTGGAACAGAGTCCCCACAGTGTTGGAGCCAAGTGGACTTGTACTGTGTATATAAATTAATCTGGAGCTGATCTGTCTGTGAAACTTCTAGTACTGAAACTGTAGCAGTATAATGCTTGTGCTTAACAAACACAGCTTTGTAAGACTTGCTGGTTTTTTTCAGTAGCCTATTCATGTTCTTAATGGGAACAGAATGGTGCTGTTAAAGGGAAACTGCAAAGCACAAACCTGTTCTGTTTGGTTTTCTTACTGTTTGGTTTGGGGTTTTTTTTTGTGGGGGGTGACATATGGAGCGAGTAAAGCTTTATTTCTTTTGAGAAATCAAGGTCTTTTTTTCTGGAAGATGGCATAGTTTGCAGACCTTGGTATTGTCTTCACAGAGGAAACCTGATATACAGCTTCACCAGAAGGAAGGAGGAGGGAATCTTTGAAGCTGCATCATCATTTGGCCTCAAACAGAAAGAGGCAATTGTCTAAACTTGTTTCAAACATAGTTTTTGTGCTGAAGTTATAGCCAAGGAGTGTTAGGAGTGCAGGACCATTTAACAGGTATAGTCTGTTTGAACTGTTGTCTTTTGGGTTGCTGAAGCCTGGGATTGAGGACGTCCTACTTTAAGCCTTGGTAAAACCATCAGGGGTGAGGGTGTCTAGAAGTCACCAGTCCTCCAGGAAATGGAAGATATCTAGCTGCAAAATAAATAAATGAGTGGCAACAGCATTTCTTACTGAAGTGCTGAACTGATTAGTTTGATTCCTGTTTTCTGCCTAGGCCATAACTGAGACAGTCTGAAGTGCTGAAGTGCATACCTTCCTCATTTTGGGTTTCTCAAACATGCCACCTGACACTTCCAAACACACTTGAAAGGCCTTATCTGGAAGTGGCATGCAAGAAAAGAACATTTTGGACTTTCAGCTACACTTCTGGGTTTCAATATCTCCAGTTTGGTGTCTCCTTCTGGTCAAGGATGGGAAATCCAAAATCAAGCTCTGCAAAACCAAGTTTTATGTTGTATTCTTCCGGAGTAAGTTGGAGATGGTAAAACTACAGGGAGATGTTGCCTGTTGTGTGTGCCTAGAGATCAGTCAGGGGAGTAGGCAGGAAAGGTGAAGTCATCAAGGTCACTTATAGGGGTGAGACCTGAAAAGCAGATAACAGTGGTGATAATAGAATTTATTTCCTTATTTTTGTTACAATCTTGTTACAGCATTTGCTTTTAAATAAAGACAGTAGCTCTCTGTGTTTTGGGGCTAATTTCCAGGATTCTCTGTTAACATAAACTGTGAGAAACATTGACTTTTTTTTTTTTTTTTTTTTAAAAGCCTACAAACACTTTTTTAAATGAGTACAAACTGCTTTCAAATTTGAATCTTTTACTTGATACAGTCAAGTGTTTGGAGGCTTTGTTGGGGAGATGCTGTGCACTACGTGATCATTTTCCTTAATTTCTCCACTCTAGTAATTATGGTTTTGTTAGACAGTAAATGATTCAGTGTTCTCATTCCATGGGGGGAAGGGGAGCAAGGATGTTGAAAGAGGAGTATTGTCTGAGCGCAGCAGGATTAGCTGGTGTTACCACCTTGCACTGATTGAGCACCACTGTTGAGGATAGATCATCAACTCTTAATTGCTAAAAAGCAGCCTGGCGTCACAGGGCGGTGAGACTCCTGAAGTTTCAGGCTTCTCTGTTGGATGATTTGAATATAGGTGGAACATCTAGGCTGATCAGTTGTAGGTGACTGAACTTCCTTCTGCTCTCTCTAAGTCCACACTCCTCTGTTTTCTCATTGCTGAGTTCATCTTTTCTCTTTCTTGCGCTCCCCGTGGTCAGAACATCCAGATTGGCTTTGCGTGATGAGGATCAATTCTAATTTCCTCTCAAGAAATTAGGAGAATCGTATGAAAAAAGGAATCTCAGAATCTATTTTTTGCATTTTTCTAGGGAATTCTGCTTCTCAAATGTGCACTTGTTTAATCACAAACAAGCAGGGCCTCTTGGATTTCATCACAGGATTATTGTCCAGGCATTCCAAGTGAGGAAAAATCATTGCTTCTTGATTGAACTTGTCTTGTTTCTGCAAACCATAAATCTAGGGATATTTCCTACTCTGAATCCACAGAAGGGCATCTCTTGTGTATTTGGAAGACCTGCAGTGTCTTGAAAAGTAGGATTTCTTTAAATTCTTCTTTTAAAACTGTCAGAAGAGAGAAAAGATGAAATTGGGGGAGGAGAGGGTTGAAAGAGTGGAACCCAATTGTGATAAGTAGTGAGATGATGAATTACTGAAGCGATGCAATACCAGTGGCAGGCTCCTGCCAGAGAACCTGTTCTGTGAAGGTGGCTGGGGCTGGTCCATCACATTCTCTGCAAATGAGCAGGAAAACTGAGCTGGTGGCTCTGCAGGAGAAAAATTCTCATGTATTGAGACGAGTTAACCTTTGTGAGCAGTGCAGGTGGTAGCAGAGCTTTGCAATGGAGATGGAAAAGGTATGAGTTTGGGTGGAATAGTGAGGAAAGTAGTGTGTGGAGCTGATGAACTGGACTGTGGTGGTGATGGGCTGTATTTACACTTCAGTCTGTTCTAATATACTGGTTTTCTGGGGAAGGTGAAGACATCCCTGCACTTGAGCAGAGGTGTCAAGGGGAAAAAAAAAACCAAACAAAACAGAAAACAACAAAACCAACAAACCCCCAAAACCTAAAAATTCCTGACATCCCATCTTGAGACTCCAGGAAACATCACCACGTACAAGAATCTTACGGTTGTTTATAGTGAAAGGGTCTTGGCTGAAAAGAAACTGAAGCTTTGTTTCCTCTTGCCAAGAACCCCATTTCCTTAGCAGGGCCCCCTCAGCATGTGGAGGCACAACCGTGGCTTAGGATATAGATAAATATAGACTACAACTGAACAGAAACAGTTGTAGCTGGGAGAAGGCCAAAAGAATGTCTCAGCAGTAAGTGTTTTTGTTGTTTGTCATTTCTTTCCTAGGAATGAACAAACACTAGCACCATTTTCAAGCTAAATTGTCAGCTCTCATTTGCTTTGCTAATGCTTTCTTTGTAGTGCTGGGTCTTGCATCTGTGGAGAGAGGGGTTGTGGTTCTTGGGTTGGGTTTTTTTCAGCTAACTGGAAGAATTTAACACACCAAATGTCACAAAGTGTTGAATTTATGGATGATTTACCAGGTTGATGTAGCAGGAGTGAATGGTTCTTGAGATTGCAGTCCTATTGTCTTGGTTCTCTTCCTGTTGCTGGAACTTCTGATATTTGGTGAGGAAGTCTGCATTTCTGTTCAGATATAACCATTTCCATTTCCTGTAGATCAGCAGAAAAGGAATGGCTGACAGAAAGTTTCTCTCTTAGTGAATCTTTGGTTTCTGGCTCAGTGGATTGAGACCAGATGAGAAGAGGTTTTATACAATAACTTCATTCCACTTGTGCAGCCTGTTAGAGATCCACTTGCTTCCAAGACTTGAGATGTCAGTTTGGGAATAACTATTGTGGTTGTGGTAATGGGATCATAATTGTGTTGAGGTGACTTTACACATGTCACCCAAGCCTACTCCACACAAGGTTTTATTTCTGAGAGCCGTAGTCCCTGTGTCTTGCTGGAGCTTTATTTCAGTTAATTGTATTCTGTTTCTAACCTGCATGGATGGTTATTCTATAGAGAACTCCGATTTATCTGTTTCTTCTGACCTTTTCAGTCCCTACTGCTGGTTCACTTCAGTAGGGCTAGTCTAAAAATTTAAGCATTACACTGTCTAATCCTGCAGGCAGGTTCTTGAGACTGTCAACCTGTTTGTCAAAATAATGATTGATTTTTTTTTTAAATTTATTTATTTTTAAAAAAAGCAAACTCTACCTGGAGATTCAGCAGTGGGAATACAGAGTGCTGCAGGGAAGTCCCAGGAATTTATCACCCTTATTTCTGTTGCTTGAATTTTACTAGTTGGAACTTTCCTGTTCTTGCCAAATAGCATTAGGCTTTTTATTTTTTTATTAGCCTACGTTCAGAGAATCCTTTTTTTTTTTTCAAGCAATAATGTAAATTATCTGCATCGCATGGTAGTTAAAGTTGCAAATATTGTTTTGGCCTGAGTTACCTTCTTGTTTTTTCAGTAATATCTCACCTCAACTTCAAATTTCCAAATGCAAATCTGTGAACCATAGTGCTTGTATTCCTGTGAGGATAAGTTTGTTTCATTGGTAGGATATTAGTGTGGAGCAAGTGACTGGAGAGAATTCTTTGCTTCCCAGTAGGTAAAACAGAATGTGATGCTACTAGTACTTAAATTGAGTGTGCTGCTCTTTGTCTGTAAGGTACTGGTATTCCTTATTAATTCCAACAATTTTCTGTGGCAAATGTTTCATTATATATAGTGTGTAACCACCAATGCCAAGAGTCCAATTAAATCTTGTGGAGAAATTAATCATAAAATAACGAGCTACAAACAAATCTGTGGGTTGGCTTATAAGGAAAAAGCTTTCCCCCTTTCCGTGCAGGTTTGTTTTTCCTGAAGCTGCAAGTCCCCCTGCTCTATTTGTTACCCAAATGTGGGGAATTAAAGCTGCCTCTGAAAATGGAGAGGCAAAGCTCAGAAAAGCTGGTGGATTTTTGTAGCTCGTGCAGTCGATGAAAACATTCTCCTGTTGGCGTGTGTTCTTTGTGCAGCTCTTTCTGGAAGGTGTATTTTTCTTAGGCTGGCAGCATACCTTTCCTGTGAGCTGGATTAATTTCACTGAGCTATGTATTGCAGTCAAGCATTAAAATTAATGCTTTGCTTGGCATTTCAGTGCTTCATGGACATTCTAATTTTCAGTTGCTCGATGTGTTTGGACTTGTTGGGGCCTGACTCAAACATCATGTTAGAGGAGTGAGATAAAATGTTGTGTGCAAATGCATACCCTCCGCTAAGCGGTGTGCCTGCCCGTTTCAGCTTCCAGACTCAGCCTGGGCATTCCAAGTGATGCTGATGTTTCATTGTTGAGCACAAAGGAATAAAGTTCCTGTTAGGACAGGGAACTGCTGGAGAGAGTCCAGCACAGAGCCACCAAGATGATGAAGGGAGTGGAGCATCTCCCTGCTGAGGAAAGGCTGAGGGAGCTGGGGCTCTTTAGCTTGGAGAAGAGGAGACTGAGGGGTGACCTCATTAATGTTTATCAATATGTAAAGGTGAATGTCAGGAGGATGGAGCCAGGCTCTTCTCAGTGATGCCCAATGGTAGGACAAGGGGCAATGGGGGTGAGCTGGAACACAGGAGGTTCTGCTTCAACTTGAGAAGAAACTTCTTTCCAGTGAGGGTGCCAGAGCCCTGGGACAGGCTGCCCAGGGAGGGTGTGGAGTCTCCTTCTCTGGAGACATTCAAAACCCACCTGGACGCCTTCCTGTGTGATCTCATTGAGGTTCCTGCTCTGGCAGGGGGATTGGACTGGATGATCTTTTGAGGTCCCTTCCAATCCCTAATATTCTGTGATTCTGTGATTCATCCCCTTTCCAAGCATTGCAGTGCTGCAAAATCACCTTTATAACCCAAATGGCCAGTTTGGAAATGGAATGTTTTAGCAGAGAGGCTGGTTGTGTTGGGAGGCTTAGAGCTTAAACCCTTTAATCACCTTTTCTGATGTGGTCCTGCAGATCAGGCTGGAAGTGTCTGGCAGAAGGATGCTGTGAGGCAGCAGATCCAGTGGCCTCTGCTAATACTCCGTGTCCCTGCAGTAATTGGGCTCCCAGCAAAGAAAACACACCTTTTGCAATGACTAGTTTCTTGTTGTAAATACAAATTTTAACTTGAGAAGTAATACCAAATAATTCTGTTTTCTTATTGCTATTTGTTTGATCGCTTCAAATCTTTCAGCCCCAAGAGATAAAGAGGTTACAAGTGCAGGTCAGGCTACAAAAGGCTTGAAATGCTGCAGGGCTTTTTGTTTAAATCCCTTCAAGGTTTCAGTCTTTCTTGTGGTTCTGATGTAATGTGAGAAATTAAAACAAAAAAAACAAAACAAAAAACAAACCAGAAGCCAGATGGTCCATCTCCCGGATCAGACAGATTAGGTTTTTTAAAAAGGGAAAAGTTTACTAATACTTAGGTCTCTTCTGGAGTTTTTGCTTCTGTGGAACTCGAGCATCTATCTTCTGCAAACTTCTACCAGGAGGCAAACAGTGGAATTACAGCTACTACCAGGTTAAAAAAACCACAACCCCCTAACTTGCTTTCACTGAAGATCAGACAGACTTGATTAAAAGTCTGATTTTCTGATCATAGGGTGTGCTTGCTGGGCAGGAATCTAAAAGTTGACTCTGTTCATCCTTGCCTCGATTTTCAGGGGTGCCCTAAACAGCTCCTGGAGTGGGCTCACTTTATTTGCTAAAAGCTGTTCTCGATTTGATTAGTTGAAGATGAATTTGCACTTTCCCTTTGCCCTGTTGTTTGGGAATTATTCCATTTTGTTCGCCTAAGCTGGCTTTGTGGTTACAGAACATTTTCATGTACTCTGAGTTTCCCTTTCATAGGTTTTCATTGCTTTGATATTCCATTTAGATAGCTGTTCTGATTCAAATTATTGCATTTAAATAGTGTATATCTCTGATCCCAAGGGAAACTCCAGCAGTCCTGTAATATGGAGGCTTTGAAATCATAATGTACTTGCATATATTTGTTTTCAGCTTTTTTTCCAGCATGTGCATTGCTGTGTTCAGGTGAAACCTTCATATCACAGAAAAGAAAAGCAAATAGATCTCAGACTGAAAAATGAGGACATGGTTAAATGAGTTTCCTTTCCTTGGTTTTAGGGGACATCACACAAAAGGGGTATGAGAAGAAGAGAGCAAAGCTTCTGGCTCCGTATGTTCCACAAACCCAAGGTAGGTGCTTGTTTGAGCTGTTCTGAGGGTTTTGCATGGCCTTGACATTAGAGATCTGTGGAGTGGAGCACTGAGATTGCATTTCCCAGCTCTGAACTGTTCTGCTTCATACGTGTCTCCTTATCTAAGAATCACACTGTGGAGGTTGCATGGATGCCATGAAGTCATGGGCACTATTTTGCATCTGGTTCACTTCATCCTGAACTCCAGGGATTCCTGGTAGTTCCAGAGCAGTTTGGTGGGTCTCTGTAGAGTGCTGTGTATTTCAACACTTTGTATGCCCTGTTCTTTTATCTCCCACATACATAAATCACATCCTACTCCCTTGTTAGCAAAGAACTCGAGGGCTTTGAATCAATCATGAAGTGTGAGGTCCTCAAGAACCATTCTTGAAACCTTCTTAAAAATGGTTTAACTGCAGAGTTGGTCTGTACTGTGTCCTTTCAGCCATCTGAATTCCTTGTTGGAGAAACATTAGAATTTTCATAATTTGTTGGTGTATTTTACCAGAGTAGCTGAATTCATGTGCTGGTTCTTTGGTTTAGAGATCCTTAGCAGTAGAGCTGATTATATGTAGGATAATTATAGATAATTGTAAACTGAAGGACATGGCTGAAAGTATGCCTAATAATTATTACGGGCATGCTTACCCAAAATAATTGTGCTACTGATATGCTGAGATGCTTCACCATTAAAAACTAATGTGTCTGGCTCGTAGCAGTTAGGGGAGTGAATGGGGATGACAGGCAGCCATGACTGGACTTACTGGAATTTACTGAGACTGAATTACTGCCAAAAAATAATAATAATACCAAAAGAGTAAAGGCTAAAAGTCCATTTATTGACCATCAACATTGCATCCGTTGGGGAAAGATTGTAGAGGGTTTTTTTCTGCTGAGATTACAGCAGTTCACTTCAGGCAATTGCTTAAGGAACATGAAAGGACTCTGCCACTGTCCTGTGATAACTTCTAGACTCTGCCACTCCAAAACACTTGATGGTTTTGTTCCTGCTCTCCTCCATCCCAAAATTGTTTCTCAATTTTGTTTTGCTTGTGTATTCAACAAAAGCTGGTACCCTTCCTCTTGTCCAAAACTTAACTGCCACAGTGGATGCTTTGTACAGGAAGGAACAGTGTATTCTGAGCTAACACACTGGAGGCAGCAAGGCAAGCAAAGCTTGGTTTTTAGCCTTCAAATTTGAGATCTTGTTACAAACAGCTCTCTGAGTGCTGAGAACTGCCTCCCTGAACCCGGATGGGATAGGAATCTCTGAAGACTCAGTTGCTACCTTTGTATCAAATCTCTTTCTGTTATTTAAAGAAACCAAAAAGCAATACTCATGACTAACCCCTCTGTATAGTCTTTATAAGTAGATATTTGTTAAGCAGGTTCTGCCATCTCTCAGTCCAGGGTGTATACCGGTGGAGATCTTGAGCCTTAGAAGGAAACATGGGCTCCCTTTGTATGTTCAAGTGCTTTCTTGGCAGACTTGCTTTTGTCCAGAAGTCTGGTGGAAGCTGAAACTCTACAAGTTGCTTTTCATCTGACGACGTGATCTTGCGGCCCTCACGCCTGTCACTGTGCACGCACGTTTGGTTTGCTTCAGAAAAATGTTGTTTAATTAGGAGAGGAAAAAAAAAAAAAGTGTTTGGCAAGACTGTCTGTGGCCCTGATATTTTAATTGTTGCTCTTTTGAAAGCTGCAGAATGAGCTGAAGTTCAGGAAGAGACACAGGCTGATGGGAGGTCACCAATTAAGATAGCATTTTGACTACCGTTCTGGCTCAGCCCTCCAGCTTTTTATATATCTCTCTATATCCAGCTGCCCCTGTATCTGGGAGTCTCCCGTTGTAAAAATCCTGTTGAAGTCATGCGTGAGGGATTCACAATCAGGTGACCTTGTTAATGAGCAGAAAATTAATTTAGTCCACAGCAACAACAACAAAAAATATTTCCTCCTGGCACTCAGTGCATCGTGTTTCTCAAAGCACCTTCCTCAGATGTGAGCTAATGTATTGTCTCCACTTCAGAGATGTGAAGTGAGACGAAGGTGTGATGACATGTCAGGGCCTGTCAGCACTATCATTTGGGAGATTCTTGCTGCTAAATCTGTGCTCCCTTCACATTGCCTCTGGGAGCTTGCTTCATTACTTTAGAGTTAAGACAACAATGTTAATTACCTAAAGATACATGTTTTCCTGCTGCAACATCCATTTTTTGTCAGTGGAACTTACTGAGGTGGTGGAGCTGTGATACCCAGAGTTGATGCTCCTCTCTTAGGTGCTGGCTGCTGCACAAAAAGGCTCTGAAGGAAAATGTTTTGAGCAGGTTGTGCATGTTAAGTAATGCTGCTGATTTCACTGTTGCCCAAACCAAAACAGGGAGGGCAGGAACGCTTCTTTCTTGTTGCACTGCTGCCTGACCACCTGCCAAAATAGAGAAAGGCCGCCCTGCTGTCACCTCCTCCTTGGTGTCTTTCTGAATGTGGATAACTCAAGCTAAACCCTGAGTTGCCTTCTGAAACAGACTGGGGTCTCAGTGCTTTGAGATGTTGCTTTTGTTGGAATAACACTGACGTTTTCACATCACCCTCAGAGTCATTTGTGAGAACCAAATATTTTTATGCCTATTTTAAAAGATACAATCCAATACTATTTATTTTTTAAATTTTTTTTGCTATTTTGCAAAACCCTTTTTGAATGGACAGATGAACTGCTCTGCTACTAAGAGCTGGTGCAGCAACTGGGGAGATCTTATAGCTGCCTTCCAATACCTGAAGGGGCTACAAGAAAGCTGGGGAAGGACTTTTCCTAAGGGCAGTTAATGACAAAACAAGGGGAAATGGGTTTAAACTGAAAGAGGGGAGGTTTAGATGAGATATTAGGAAGAAGTTCTTCACTGTGAGGGTGGTCAGACACTGGAACAGGTTGCCCAAGGAAGTTGTAGATGCCCCCTCCCTGGAAGTGTTTAAGGCCAGGTTGGATGAGGCTTTGAGCAACCTGGTCTAGTGGAAGGTGTCCCTGCTGCTGGCAGGGGGGTTGGGACTGGATGATCTTTAAGGTCCCTTCCAGCCCAAACCAGTCTATGATTCTAACTCACCACCTCTTGCAACTAGTTTTTGCTGCAGACTACAGGCAGGTTTCTGTGTAGAGCTCCCGTCCATCTTAGTTGCTGCAAATCTGGAAAAGCATTTCCAACTTTTTAGCTCAAACAATGCAGACACAGGAATGTCTTCTGCCAAAATTAGCAGCCCTTGCACACAGACTGTTGGCAGACTACGTTTTCTTGCTATTTAAGATAATGCATTTGGTTCCTCTGCTAATGTGTAAAGGAAATTATATTCATTAAGCACTGTTTCACTGTCAGAACCTTTTTATGTAACTTCTAGAGTGCTCTTGCTCCTGTTTTCTATTCTCATGATGATGAAAAAAAAATAAAAATAAAAATTTTAATCAAGCAAAGAGAATGTTGGAGTACTCACTGCTTTTATTGAAAAGGTAAGATGAATGTGATCTGGTGTTTTTTGTGTTCCAGTACCTCAGAGAAGAGGGTTGGAAGACAGCAGTAATATGCTTGTAAACCTGTTGAGACTGAGAACATTTGAAGCTCAGTGTGAATTTTAACTGTTAATGTATGTCTTGTTGGTTTTTCTGCTTCGTGTTATTAATGGATAGCACAAAGTGGGAACATTATGGATTCTGTTCCTTTAGTGCTTCATTTCTTTGAAATCATGGCACTTTGGAAAAGAAGTGTTTCTTCTTTGCTTCCCAAGTGGGCTGTCATGTATTTCCTGTCTCAGAAGAGTCCTTCCTGCCACCCTGTGTGTTGTGGCCTGCCAATAAGCCAGCAGAACTCTACTCTTTTTCTCTTTATTCCCCCCTGCTGTCTTTCAGCATCATATTATTTCAAATGGAAGCTAATGTGAAATAGTAACAGTGATAAAACAGCTTTGTCTCACCCTGTAAATCATGCACACGTGCTCCAGCTTAGTGTGGTTGAGAGTTTCACCCCTTTAGAAGATCTGACTTGCAGCTTCCACAAATGGGGAATTATTTTCTTCCTTATTCAGTCTGAGGGGTATAACAACTGCAAATAAAGCTTAGCACTTGTCTCTGGGAAATAAATGTATCCATCTTTGAAATAATATCCAGAACTAAATCAGTGGAGCATGTGAATTCTTCCTTCGTGTCTTGTACAGGGCAGCATTAAGATCCATCTAGCTAGTAACTCCTGCTAAAGTCTCTGAATCTCCTCAATCTGGTGAGTTCTCAGTGCTGGAAGGCAGCAGCAATCACACCAAGCGTGTGCAGCCGTGCCTGCTGCTGAGCCAGCCTGTCCCCTACGCTCTGGAGGTGCTGCTCAGGCTGACATGTAAACTCTAGAAACTTGTGTTTGTTATTTACACGATTTCTACAGGCGTGTAGCTTCAGAAAATCATCTTGTCACAAGGAATTGCTAGTCCAGCACTAGCACTTCTGTTCAATTCTGTATGCAAAACATACAGAATAACAGGTTTGCTTGCTGCTTTTCTTCTGTCAGATGAATCTAGCACTTACTGTCCTTGTTATTAATGTAAATACTTCTCCTCGTTGATCATAAATGATGCTTATAATGATTCTTTTAATCTAAAAATCTTTTAATGAAAAGAAATCTCTGAATCTTATTGAACCTTTTCCTTCAACAAAATGCAGGGATCACAGAGCAGTCAATTCTGGTTAAGAACTAAGGACAATTAAACAATCTATACCGTCCTTCAGAAGTGAATCTGAAATAATTTCTTTCTCGTGTCTCTGTAGATTTGGATCCTGCCAGCAGAAACTGCAGCTGTAGCAGGATTATTCTAAAGGCAATGCTAAATAAGTCACCTGCCAGACTGAGCTCACTTAGGTTGCTTTGTTGTATAACCATTTGTGATTTACTGTAGCTATACACTTTTTTTCCCCTCATCTGTGCTTGAATGTTAGGAGACTGTAACATGTTATTATGTCATTGCCAAATATTTAAACAAAGAGCTTGCTCTTGGTGTGTCATGTCACTTCCAGACACGTTTGATCCCTTTGTAAATGGAATGTCATGTTTGCCTTGTGATGCCCTGCAGAGCAGATGAGATGCTTTTGCAAGACTTAGAAGAGAGAACTGAATATCAATTTAATAATTCATTTAAAATAGTGTTAAATCTGCTGCTGACATCTAGTGGGTACTTGAATCTGTAAATACTCAAATGATCAGAAAGCATGAAGCTTTTCTTCTCAGCCTGTGAAGTTGTCTTGTCTTTGGATCAAAATAAAACACTCTCATTTTTGATGAAGGAAAATATATGTTACGAAGATGTTAAAGTAATTATCAGTGAAATGTGTTCCAGAATGACAGGAAGGTGACACAAACACTGATTCTGTGAGTAAACTGAGATTTTTGAATTGAAAATCTTGCTCTGAAGTCCAGCTCTTCTCATTAGCAGATCCTGCACCTAAACCACAGAAAACACAGAATTCTCTTTTCCATTCTACTTTTGTGCTGCTGGTGTCTTTGTACAGGTGATGGTTATGTTTTGATGAGTGAATAGAGAACTCTGTGTTATATGTTATGACATCCAAAAAATACCAGTGAAAATGAGGAATAGTTGTTTGTCTCCCTAATATGGTTTGTGAATTTCTGAGTAGCAGGATGTGTTCTTTTTAATTAGAAATAAAGGTTCTAATTTTTTGGCATGATAGTTGAAAGAATCATTAATACATAAACCTGGTAACTTGCATCCATTGAATGTTGATATTGCAAATGGAACTACTAAAAATTTGAGTAAGAGATGAAAAGTTTTGGAAAGTCTCCCAGACCAAATAGTAACGCTTGGGGTTAAGAGAGAACATCTTCCAGGAGCACGGTGTCCCTGGATTCTTGAATTTTTTCCAAAGCATATAATGCTGGGCTGAGTGGATAGTTAATTGCTGTAACATTCAATTAATATTTTGCTCTTTAGGATGTTGGAAGGTATAGGAGATGGCTGAAGATTTCTGCAACTAGTTAGGTGTGATTTGCTGGTATTGTAAGTTCCCTGAGCTTGAGGCGCTTGCCTTAAGTTGTTTACCTAAAACCACACACTAAGAAAGTGGTATAACTGGAATTGGAGTCCAGGATTTGTGGTTTCCTCTTCGTTTCTCTAATCCTTTGGTAGTTTGTGAGAATTCATAAGTGGCACAGATTTAGATGATACGATTGCTCTTCTTTTTGCATGACTTCAGGTGACAACCTGAAGGTAATTACAGCTCTGTGACCTGTTGTTCTTAGTTTTTAAAAAGTTCCCACTGATGCACAGATTCATTTTAGAATTGAAACTCCCATAGCAACAATTCCTAGTGTCCCTTGCTGAACGAGGTTAAAATGATAATTTCTTACCAGATTATCTATTTAGCTCCTTGTATTCATGGGCAAAACAAACTTTTCCATGATGATAAAGCCACTCACTTCTTGAGTCAGAGCCTGGACAGCAAGAGGTCTGTTTGCTTTTGGAATTAATGTGAACAGCAGAGGCTCTTGCTGCTGATATATTACTGGTTTTCCTGTCAATAACACACACTGGTCAGTGGAACACTGAGTAATAAACCCAGCTTCTCAGCATATTTTTCTGTGGGTTTGCTCTTCTTCACAACTGAAACTTAATTTGGGATAATGACTTAATGCATCAAACCCCTTTGCTCTGTGTGCCCATAGTAGTGGTGTCTACAAGGAGGCTGATGTAAATGACTGTGATCTCTAAAAGCAGTTTGCATAGATCGCTTTACCACAAGTTAAACTGCTAATTCTTTTCCATTTTAATGCAATAGTGAGAGTGTGGTGCAGTCCTGTTCTCACTGGAAACATGGCAAATCAGGGAACAAACCATACAGACTCTAAATCACAGAACACTGAAGTTCATTGCAACTGGCCCTGTTATGTGTTTGGAGGTGTAGGATTTACCTGCCTTATCTACTGTGTCATTTATCAAGACTTAACTGAATCTTATCACCTTTGCTTTTGTATTTTGTAATGGATTCTTTAGAGGTGACTTCATCTCCCTCTATCACTGATAGGTTACTTTAATTATGTGAAACTTTGTATTGTGTCACCTACTTTGGATTTGCTGTCAATTGTCTCTTACTTCAAGTACCTAACAACCCCTTAGAAAAAAGCTGGAAAAAACTCTTCAGAGTAAGGTCAAAGAAGGGACAGGTATATCTTAACTGATTAAGGTATAATTGGACAGATGTACTAATATACTAATTAGATCCACTTCACTACAAAAAAAGGGGGGGAGAGGGAAATCCTGTAATTATATGGTAAAAGAGAAAAGTATCATCAAAAAAGCTGCTTTAATTTCCTATTCTCAGAGAATTGTGGACTGTTTTCCAGGGGTTGATCCAGCATTACAGAAGGAATCCAGAACTCAGATGCCTGTTCCATCTGCAACTCCAGCCTCAGCATCATCATCATCATCCTCCTCCTCATCCAAATTTCACCGAGCTCGCTCAGGGGGAGCCAGAGATGAGCGCTATCGATCTGGTAAGGCCAGGGGCAAGAGTTCACCTGAAATTCCTGTTAATGAGGAATAATGTACCATGTCCTCTCAAGGAATCAAGCTTATTATTTGTCCACTGGTAGAAGTCCTACCTTGGTGTTTCTGTTTACTGAAACATCAGACTTGTAGGACTGCAGCTGAGTATAAAAAGCAAGTAACTTTTTGCCACCTTGATTTGCTGGCTTGAATGCAACTATTCAATGCAAGTCATTCTCAGAATGGAAAGCTTATTTTGACCATGTCTGTAGGTAACCAGATTCAGTGAAGTAACAGGTAATTTGTTCTGAGATTTGGTGATTGCTGGTGCATATCTGCTCTAGGAGCTTGGAAAAATGAGAGCTGGCTTTCTCCATCGGTTCTTAAAGTACTTCCAAAGAGGAACAGAAATGGCTGACTAGCACCCTGCTGATTTCCTTCTCCCCATAAGGGAAGGAGAAGGTGGCAGCACCTATTTTTTCTCTGCAGCTGGTTTTGTTTTTCACTTTCCAGTAACAAGATTTAAGTTTTCTTCTCAATAGGGGCAAATAAAGTATATCAAATAGACCTTCTCCAGTAACACTGCTATCACATACCACCATTTCATACAGCATTAGAAGAGCTTAATTTTCTGGTTTTTGGAAAAGCATCATTAAAATACATTAATCTGAGAAATTAATGTAGATGAGCTCTCCCTTGTCATAGTAGTTTCTTAATAAATTGTCTTCTCATCATCAGTGATGTTTTTTTTCCTTTAAAGAGTTCTGGATGTTTGCAGAGGGATGGAAGCCTCATGTCCTAGCCTGTTTCAGTTACTAATCAGCATGTATTTACAACTGCAGTTAGTAACTTTCAAGATTTACATGAGATCTGCATCCTTTCAGGTTTTGGAACATAAGGTTTTTCCTAAATCAGACAACTGGCTCAGAAATTTGTCAGTTTATAGACTAGAGTTGCACCTGGGGCTGGATGCACTTTTAGCTTATGTGCATATTTGAAATTATGCACAAGCATATTTTAGGATAATCTTTGTTTGAGGGAAACAATCTGGTGGGGTTGGGGTTTCTGTAAAAGTTGCTAGAGACACAAGAATATAATGATTTACCCAGAAGATTCTAGACTAAAAAAACCTGACTCTGCTATTAACTTGCTAACTTTAGAAACCTCAGTTAGTTTCCTTGGGTTTTTTTTTGGGGTTGTTTTTTCTTTTTTTTAAGAAAAAAAAGGAAATGTTACTCATGAGGTGGCAAAATGTAGTTGTTTAGGAAGGTACTGCAAAATGGAGAGTTGCATAAATACAGATGACTGGCAATAGTTGCACATGTGTAAGCCTTGTGTGTTTTTCTTCCTCCTCTACTGTTGCAAAACCGAGTGTGTGAACTTCCATTTTTGCAGATATCCACACAGAAGCGGTTCAAGCAGCACTGGCAAAACACAAAGAGCAGAAGATGGCCCTGCCCATGCCAACCAAAAGACGGTCTACCTTTGTTCAGTCTCCAGCTGATGCCTGCACTCCCCCAGGTTAGGCTCTTGCCGTGTGTGTCTGTGTGGATGTTGAGGTACGCATTAGTAACGGTTCCCAAATGAAGAGGCTGCAAATTGTCAAAATATTCAAGCTCTTCAGCACATTTGTAGGTAGTCTCTTCCTCCTGTAGTTCTCTTCCTACATTTGAGCAGCTGCTTGCTTTCATGGAGCTGCTGTTAGGGCTGTGAAAATGACTCCTCTTCCGGGAGCTCTTAAAGAATCAATTGGCAAGAGCTAAGTGGACTTTCTGGACTGAGGCTTCTTCTTTTGCTTCCCTCACTTTCAGTTGCTTAATTCATGTTTTGATTTTGTTAAGGCTTAATACTCAACATACAGGAAAAGGATTTGCAGGAATATATATTTCTGGGCAGGGACCTTGGAGGGAGTCCTGTGGGATTCATTGACTTGCAGGACTTTTCCTTCCTAACCCCTCCCATGTAATGGCTGCAGCAAAATACCTCGGATAACGTGGTGTCTGTCATGGTGCATGTGCATCAGATATTAATAAACCTCTCTGTTTTCAAGCAGCTATATGCACTGGCTTAAAAATTAGTATGTGTAATTTTCAACAGTGACTTTTATGTTGTCTCTTCTTGTGCAGAAGCATCACAGTCATTTGGATTGATGAAGTCATCCTAAAAGTATGAATTCATATCTCTATGAATTCATATGTCTCTGAAACTTCTCTGCTCGGCCACTTCACTCACACCTATTCTTTTACCTCCTCTTTTCTTCATACTTCCTTTTTTTTTCTTTTCCTTTTTACTGGGGTATAATGCATGTTCCTGGTGTCTGCTTGGGTCTCAGCTTTGTACTAATTCATCCAGGACTGCAGCACGTTCTGAGCTGTGGGTGCTACACAAATAAAGGTTAACACTTGCAGTGTCTCTGGAATCAGTCTTTTTCTTCAGCTCGTGACTGCATTCTACTTTGGCAAGTAGGTAGAACGTCATTTAGTAGTTTGATTTACAGCTGTAGTATAGGCAGGCAGTCACTTTGAAGAACACATAAAATTTTAGACCAAAGCCTGTATGTATCTAGCACTGTACAGCTTAAGATATCAAGTAATGAATGCTTTCTTCATGATATATAAGTGATCACTTCACAGCTTTAGGATAGACCAAGTATCTGTTCTCTCAGAAATGCAGGATGCAGTTCCTCGGTGTAGTTTTCTCTGTTTTGGTTTGGTTTGTTTGTTTGTTTTCTCCAATTGAAAGGGACCCATTTAGAATACCAGACAAAAGCATTTTCTGCCCCTGGCCTTGGCACATTTGTTTCCCAGTGCCTGAGTTCTGCTTTGTTCTGGCAATTTTCACTTTTGACGATGATACTGACCCCTCACTTTCCATTTCAGAATTACCAAAGTTAGGCAATACAGCATCTGATATTATAGAACATGAATGGAAAATTAATGAGAGATAAGTCAATAAACTTGGAGAACCCAGGGGAAGGATACTTGTCTGAGGAGGTGAATCTTTTCATGTGCTTTAAACAGGGGCAAAACACAAGGGGTAAACACATTCACATTGGAGATGTCTGCTGCTTCAACTCCTGTTTTGGCCAATGTGACCTTGTTTGACACAGCCTGTGGGGGAAAAAAAAAAACCCAAAAAATCTTCATATTTACAAGCCTGTTCCATTGCTATGTGAATTGGAAAGAGAGCATGTTCTATGCCATGTGCTTTTCCCTAAGCAGCTAGATTTTCTTTTCTGCTTCCACACAGACACGTCTTCCGCATCCGAGGATGAGGGGTCGCTAAGGCGCCAAGCTGCTCTTTCTGCTGCATTGCATCAGAGCTTACAGAATGCTGAGTCTTGGATCAACCGATCTATTCAGGGGTCATCCACATCTTCATCAGCATCTTCTACACTTTCCCATGGAGAAGGCAAAGGGACCAGTGGGTCACTAGCTGATGTATTTGCCAATACTCGAATAGGTAGGAGATGAGTATGAACAGAAAAAAATTGCTTCAAGTTCAGATTGTATTAATAAAGCTGGAGTTGTCCGTGGCGTAAGGGAAATTTGGATCAAGAGTTTAGTGAGTTGTGATGGAATTTGCCAGGATTTGTTGGAGTTGCACCATCATGATTTTTTTTTAATTTTTTTTTTCTGAAGAATCTCAGAATATTGAGTTGGCTGAAAAAGGGGAAGTGGGGAGCAGGAGTTCATTAAAGTAGAAAAACCTCCAGGGTGTGATGACAGGATCAGGAGGCACGACTTTCTTTCTGTATACTGTGTTGCTTATGTCTACAGCTCTTTGAAGCTACTGTGTGTACGAGGCTGCCCTATGCAAGTAGCATTTGGCATCTGTGTCCTGATGAATTCCATAGGGGTGGCTTTGCCTATAGAGTGGGGGAAATGCTGTGTGTTAACATTCTCATTTTGCTATATAAGCCCTTATGGTTTATTGTTTGTGTTAGATTAAAAAAAAAAGAAAAGAAAAGAACCAAAATCAGCCATCCTATATAAGCCCTAATGGTTTATTGTTTGTGTTAGATTAAAAAGAAAAGAAAAGAACCAAAATCAGCCATATATATGCACAAATGAGCATGTCATTAAAAGAAATGATTTGAGCAGAGTGAAGATTTAGCACAGATCTTTCATGACTATGTCTGAGAAATAATCAGAGCATCCAGGTATTGAGAAGACGGAGCAAAATCTACAGATCTGGATACCCCAGGCTCAGTTTTTTGAGGTTCTGAGGTGCTCCTCGCTGCTGATGCTTCTGTATGAAATGGCAAAGTTTGTTTTTGCTCTGTGTTTGTCTTTTTTATCTGCTGTGGAGGATATTACTGCATCTCAGGAGATGTCTGTATTTTGTGTGCTCTCTGCTTTTGCTTAACTGGTTTGGGGCAAGCAGTGCATAGAAATGCTGGTGTTTTTTAACTGTTTAACTTATTTTTTTTGTTGCTGTTATTTTTGTTTGTTTATTTGTTGGGATGCAAGTTGTTTTCTGAATTGGAAAACTGGGGAAATTGCCCATAAAATATGGTCAATATAATTAATGTGTCTTTGAAGCAGAGAGGCTGTTTTTAATCGGAGCATACAGAAAGCCACGTTACCTTTTGTAATGAATTCAGATAATACAGCTTTTTACCTACAGAATAACTCCTATCTAATATAATTACTACTTTATGCAAAACAGAAGCTTTAAATCTTTGTTGGAATTATATTTGCTATGTGGATGCCACTTTCATCCTGTGTTAACACCTAATTTAAATGAATAGGAACTCTCACATACGCAATTTTATACATCTCTTTGGAGAGAGCAATAAAAAGTCCTGCAAATGTTTGGAGTTGTACAAAATTTAGGACCTTCCTAGTGATCTTAAAAGTTCAATATATGAGAAATATTCCTTGCCACTCTTATCTCCAAAGGTACACAGAATTGGATGGTTTTTTCTCCATAAAAAGAGAGGCACAGAGAATAAACCACAAAAATCTTCCTTCAGACTCTCTCTGTGTGTGCCAACATCCAGTTTCAAAGTTGGTGGGTTTTTTAGTTCATAAGCAACAGTTGCTGGTTCTAAACAGAATATTCTTGCCCTAGGAGATGATTGAACCTACTGTATTGTACAAAGAAATCCCATGTAAGCAAAAACTGCTTATTTAAGAGAAAGTTAATGAGAGAATTACTGAAGTATGCCGGCTTACTTTTGCAGTTTTGAAGCTTCCAAACTCATCTGAAAAGCAGAATAGTGTCTTGCAACTTAAACCAAACTAAGACCCAGCTCACTGAATTTATTAGTTTTTAAGTTTATTATTTAACTGCTGGGAGGGCTCATACTGTTTAGCCACTGAACTGGAAGAAATTTAAACCCAACGTGATTTTTTTGCTGATCTGCTTTAGTCAATAGACTACCACATGTTTTGTTTTAGAAAGCCCTTACTGACAAAAAAGTTAAATAGTATAATTCTAGCAAGAGAGATTACTGCATAGGTGATGTAGGTTTTTGTTCTAGGGCTTTGAATATTTCAGAGCTCATGTGCTTCTCAAACTCTTTTTTTTTCTTTTTTTTTTCCTTTTTTGTTCTCAAACTTTTTTTTTCTTTTTTTTCCTTTTTTCTTTTATTTTCTTTTTTCCTTCTTTCTTTTATTTTTTTTCCTTTTTTCTTTTATTTTCTTTTTCCTTCTTTTATTTTCTTTTTTCCTTCTTTCTTTTATTTTTTTTTTTCCTTCTTTCTTTTATTTTTTTCTTTTTTCCTTCTTTCTTTTATTTTCTTTTTTCCTTTTTTCTTTTTTTTTTTTTCTTTTTTCTTTTTTTCAGTACTGAATGTCAAGAGATTTGAACTTGATTTGAAGGTTAGAAACCAAAAATAGGAATTCTGTCTTAGTGAACCACTTTCCTGACATGGACAAAGCCACTCATCTCATGCCTTTGTTTTCTGTTTTCCAGAACAGATAATGTGCACCTCCTAGAGCTGCTTAATATTTAGGAAGCCGTGTGTTTAGCATTAATAAGAACTCCCATGCATTCAACCCATTAAGTTTTTATGATTGTTGGTAACAGGTAACTAACACTTTGCTTGTTCCATCTGTTAATACAAAGTGTATGTTAACTGCTATCTTAATTTTCTCCCTTTGTTTAGAAACTTTCTCAGTTCCCCCAGATGTCACAGCAACTACCTCCTCTTCCTCAGCACGCCCAGCAGCGATTGACCTTCCTCCTTCAGGGATCGTGAAAGGGATGCACAAGGGATCTAACCGGTCTAGTCTCATGGATACTGCTGATGGTACGGAACCTTTCAGAGTACCCAGAAATTAAAATGGTGTTAAGGAAGGACTTAAATCACGTGATTTATTCTCCCAACTCAAGTTTATCCCATTTAAGCACTTCACAAATCTGAAATGATTATGGCATTAGCATTGGGGGCCTACAAGAAAGTTGGGGAGGGACTTTTCATAAGGGCAGTTAATGACAAAACAAGGGGAAATGGGTTTAAACTGAAAGAGGGGAGGTTTAGATGAGATATTAGGAAGAAGTTCTTCATTGTGAGGGTGGTCAGACACTGGAACAGGTTGCCCAAGGAAGTTGTAGATGCCCCCTCCCTGGAAGTGTTCTCGGCCAGGTTGGATGAGGCTTTGAGCAACCTGGTCTAGTGGAAGGTGTCCCTGCTGCTGGCAGGGGGGTTGGGACTGGATGAGCTTTAAGGTCCCTTCCAATCCAAACCATTCTACGATTCTATGATTAACACATCCCTGTGCTGCAGTTATGACATTGACATTAACACATTCCCATGGTGCAGCGATTACCTACTATGTACTGAACTGGAGAACATCATGGGAGAGATAGTAGACTTTCCTCTACCACTTTTTAAGAAAAAAAACCTACAAATGCATAGGTAGGCTAATTGTTTTTAAAAGCTTTTGTCCTAAAATCTCTAAAAGGAAAGGTGAGGTGCATGAAATAATGTAGGCTGTGTTTTACAGCAAGTGCAGCGTGTCAGAGACAGATAGAAATTGGGTTTTGGAAGGGAGTAAATGCTTTGAAAATGAATTTCTATTACTAGCATTTTCTGACCACTGAGATAATACAGAACTGATGTTATACTTACTAATGTCATCTTGCACTGGCACAGCCTTTAATAATGGAAGCCAGTAGTTGAATGAGTGGGCATACCAAGAGAAGTATCCTGTGGTGGAAGGAGGTAAGATGTAAATGTTAATGGACACGATGAACACTTTTATTAGACAAAATCTTTCCCTCCAGGTGTTCCTGTGAGTAGTAGAGTCTCCACAAAAATTCAACAGTTGCTTAACACCTTGAAAAGACCGAAAAGACCACCCCTAAAAGAATTTTTTGTGGATGATTTTGAAGAAATTGTGGAAGGTAACAGCACCAAATAGTGTTTTTTATTGGTAATTTGTTTTAAGTACTCAGATAGGCACAGTACTGAATTTATTTATGCCATTCAGAGCTTTCAAAGTCCACTTGCTATTTGCACCTAGCAGTAGCCTTTATGAGTCAGCTGGCACAAAACCAGTGTTTGAAGTAATTTACTGTACTGCTGAGCTTTGGGTGGCCTCCTCAACGCTAAACTTCTTACAATAACTAAAACTTATTAACCAAAATATTTAGATAGATTTTTAAATCTTCATTTGCTTAGGCTGCTTGAATTAATTTCCCAAAAGGGATTATCTTTACTGGTAATGTCATTACAACCTGATCTTATAAGATTGTTTTTCTTTTCTCCAGTTCTGTGTTGCTTTCCTCACTGTTGTATGGAACACCTTTGAATAACACATTAGGAGAAGACTGTGTTCATGATGTTTTGTTTTGTGCAGTGCTTCCTAGGAAATGAAATGTGATAGGGGTTGTTAAACCTAAACATGATGAGGAAAAGCATTTGTTTTCAGTGCATCTTTCCAACTTAACAATCTAGTAACAAATGGGCAAAGATGAACTGGAAACATGATTGAATTTTCTTCAGTTCCGCAGCCTGACCCAAATCAGCCCAAGCCAGAGGGACGCCAGATGACACCTGTGAAGGGAGAACCCCTGGGAGTTGTTTGTAACTGGCCTCCTGCCTTAGAAGCAGCACTGCAGCGCTGGGGAACCACACAAGCTAAATGTCCCTGTCTGACAGCACTGGATGTTACAGGAAAACCAGTTTACACCCTCACCTATGGTGAGTCGAGCCCTGACTTCCATTGCTAAACTGCTCTGAAAGAGCAGTGGTGGATAGAACACAGGGTTGTTGGGTCTTACTGTGGTTGCAAATACCTTCCTGGTTTTTGAGAGCTTTGTAGCCAAAGCTGTGTAACTGAAAGAGAGGACGTGACTGAAGATGGTAAAAGCAGTAGAGAACTGAAATATTCTCTTGTATGCTGGGTTGATTTAGAGTTGTGCAAGTCTCTCTTCTTTGTGTTCTAGGCAAATTGTGGAGCAGAAGTCTCAAGCTGGCCTACACACTGCTTAATAAACTGGGGACCAAAAATGAACCCGTGTTAAAACCTGGAGATAGGGTAATGAGTTTGGGACTGTCTGGTTCTCCCTCTGAAGTAAAAAGAGGGTTTTGGGGGGCTGGAACTTACCACAGACACTATAATCTTGTTCTTTTAATAGCGAGACTCATCCCAGGGACAGGCTATTTGGGAAATAAACTTCTGTGATTTTTCAGTCCTGCTGACTCCTCTGTAAGCAACTTCTTGGCTCTGGACATTGAAATACATCTAAGGAAGAGCATTGCACCTCTGAGAGAAATACAGAGTGTTAGATGTCCTCTGTGTTTTGGCTGTGTGTGCATCTTCATGTGTATGGGCACACAGGGAATGCTGACGTTACTGCGTGAGAAACTCATGCACGTACCATACATGCCATGGAAGAAAGAGCACTTGAAGATGCCCTGTGAAAAATGCTGTGGTAGAACATGAAATAACAGAAAGTTTTCTGACTTTTAGTTGTTCTAGATCTGAACTTTGCAATTTTTTCCCTGTATTTCAACTAACAAAACATTTTTCTGAATTGTAGGTAGCCCTTGTTTATCCCAACAATGACCCAGTCATGTTTATGGTGGCATTTTACGGCTGTCTCCTAGCAGAAGTCATACCCGTGCCTATAGAGGTACCTCTTACCAGAAAGGTAACGTTGTTGGAATTTAAGAGCAGTGATAGGCTGATGTGGGATGAAAACCAAGTCAGACCATCAACCTCTGAAAGTGTTTCACAGCATCCAGCTGCTGCCTGAGCAGCTCCATATCAACGCAGTACGCGAGACCTTTGTGAACCTGGAATGGCTGCTTAAAAATGGAAAAACTTATTGACCAGAGAGCTGTGCTGAGCAGCTGGAAATGGTCGATTCACCTAAATGCTGTAGTCTTTGTTCTGTTACCACAAATAATTTCTGTGGTACCCATAATAATGTGAATCTACCCTCTGATTGATGTGAAGGGAGGGTCTCATTTCCAACCATGCTTAGCACCTGCCAGTGTTTTGACTTTGCTGGAGACTGAAGGTGCTAAGTATTTCTGAAGACTTCAAGGCACTATTTGTAAATTGTGTGCTCAATGAAGAGTTTTCTTTACCCTTACCAGAATTTTTGCAATATTGCCTTGTTATTGCCATGTCAAGAACTATCTAAAACTATAGGATTTCATAAGAGGAATGAAAAGAAACAGGATAATGGCAAACATGGCAAGAGAGGTGGTAATGAAATGGTAAGCTGGTCTGGCAATGCTATGGGAGTCACAGAGCTTTGCTTTCATTTGGCTGCAACACAACAACTGTTCTAGCAACTAAATACAAAATTAAAACTTCTCCCAGTATTTACCCAGTCAGATTTCATAGTGAGGTGCCTCATTTCAGTGTGTTTCTCATTGTGCAATAGAAATTAGTTCCTGGGGAAAGAGAGGCCTTGTTATTTCGGTGTAATTGTACTTTTTGCTCTTCTTGCCTCGTGATTTTCCTCTTTGAAGCATCTGGGCTTCCATTAATGAAAATAAATGGTGGATGCTGGATGCCTAGATGCTGGGCATGAGCACTTGTTTTCTGTGGATTTCACGTCCAATGCATTTTAGTCTTGCCAATGTAATATTTGTTTTATGTATAAAGAGTTCCCTTTGCCAATCACCAAATTTCTCTGCAATCTGTCCCCAGTTACATAATCATTTCATTTTTAAAACAAAATTAATTGAAAAGAGCAGACTTGGTCTGCAAAGGATTAAGTAGCCCTTCTGCATTTTTCTAAGGGCTTACTATTTTCCTGTGGGCTTTTACTGGCTTGTAGGTATGTCTCCCATTTTCACTCAGCAGGCCTTTGTGCTGGATATATATCATCTTCCAAAATGTGTTATTGTGTAAGCTTAGAAGCTCTTGTGTTCATCCCTTCCAGACAGTGGTTGTCATTTGAGTTTCATTTCAAACCATTGCCAGACATTGGATGTGGGAGGAGAAACACAAACCAAAGGAAAGGGTGTTTGTGGACATGGGTTGTTTCTTCTTTTTCCTCCCCATGTGATCCATAATGTTACTATCCAGTTACCAGAGCATTACCAGACCTTGGATTTTGGTAAGGGGAAAGTTGACTTATGTCATTTTTAAACAGAAATGACTTTTTTTCCTCCTCTTCCTCAGGATGCTGGTGGTCAGCAGATTGGTTTTCTCCTGGGAAGCTGTGGTATTGCTTTGGCCCTCACCACTGAAGTTTGTCTGAAAGGGCTTCCAAAAACCCAAAATGGAGAAATCGTGCAGTTTAAAGGTTAGATTGGTTACATACTTGCTTTTGATTGTACTTTTACTATAGCTGAACTGTCTGAAAGGAGTTGTCAGAAGTCTGAATGCATTTGGGGGCAGCAAAGGGAGCAACTTTTCTGATAGCATCACTGAACTGTTGTAGGTTTTATGCGTATGGTCTAGATTCATCCATGTGTCTGACAGAATTGCTTTGTTGTTCTGGAAATCACGATGAATCCACCCTACAAGCCAGGGTTGTCCTCAAATCCCTTCAGCAGCATTTGGCCAGTTCAAAAAGCAGTTTTATTAGTTGATACAACAAGCTATATTTAGAAATTCTGCAGGGATCTTTCCTGAGTAGAGGAAGTGCCTTGTTGCCCACTGAACTCCCTGATGAGAAACAAGATGAACCTTCTGGCTAGTAGCTTGGCTTGAGTTGGTATTTTGCTTGTGTAACTGAACTTGGACAAATGATGAGGTTTTAGTGTATTCTTACAGAATATAAATCTCTCAATAAACAAACTGATATTAATATTCCACTTTAATTTTGGCTCTAGGTTGGCCCAGACTCAAATGGGTTGTGACAGATTCAAAATATCTCTCCAAATCTCCAAAGGACTGGCAGCCCAACATCTCCGCTGCAGGAACTGAGCCAGCATACATTGAGGTAAGTAGTGAATGGGGAATAGAAAGGAGTTTCCAGGAGCTGAATTTAATGTTCTAATCACCAGAGAGATAATACTTTTGCCTCACTACCTTAAACTTCCCAGTTTCTAGCCACTGAAACGATTCTTACTTATTTTAGTTTTGAATACCTTTGTGGCCTTGAGCCCTGCTCAAAATGAATTGGAGAACACTGTTCCAGCATGCTGGTAATGGAGATAACTGAGCTCTCTGAGAGCACTTGATAACACAGATTTCTGAAACTACTTAAGACAGCAGCATTTTGAGTTTGCTCTTCTTCCTAGAAGGTTTCTTCCTAGAAACCTCTTCTTTTGGTTTGTACACCTCACTAAGGCAACTTCTAGGAATTGCAGTGGTTTAAGTAGTAACAGTACTTTGGCTATTCTAAAATTACAAATTGGCTTTTCAGTTTACTTATGGGAGGAGGAGGAGGAGATGTTGTGAGAAGTAGTAACAGTAAAATAAATGCAAACACATTCAATTGTCATCTTTATCTCACGTCTCTCTGGAGTTCTCTGAACATGTTTGCCACTTGAATAACCATCTTCTCATCAGTGAGCCTTGCTGATACCTTTCTACAAGCACGTACTTTATTGAGTATGTCTCGGCAGCTTTTGAGGAACACAACTTTTTTTCTCTTCTGTAGTACAAGACGAGCAAAGAGGGCAGTGTCATGGGTGTTACAGTGTCTCGGATCGCCATGCTGTCTCACTGTCAAGCCTTGTCTCAGGCCTGCAATTATTCTGAAGGTAGGTGATGTCACAGAAATGTGAATCAAACGTGGAGCGTTCTCCGACAAGCTTGAGTCTCCCTCTCACTGTACTGATCCCTCATTAAAATATCTTTCCATACTTCTGTTCTTGATAGTGTGTGTAAGTATCAAAGCACCTCTTGCATAAACTGGTTCTGTACCAGTCACATGAGGCTGTTTGACTGGTCCAGAAATGGGGATTGGAAATTGCTAGTGGGAGTACAGAGAGTTCTGCTATAGGACATGGTTTTAATCTGGTCTGCCTTGTAAATCGAGCTAATTTATATATCTATGACTGAAACTTTATTTTTAGAGCTGTATGTCATAGTAATTTAAAATGCAGAGTTTGTCTTTTGGAAGCCATTGCTTTAATTTCCATTGCTTCTGGGAGTCAGTGCTTGAATGATGTTCTCTACTCTCTTGCCCTGCTACTGCTCATGCATAATGAGGTTAAGACCCTTTCTGTTGTACTGAGTTACATTACAGGCTGGAATGTAATTTTCTTGTAACTTTCTGGGATGTGTTCCTTCTCTTAAATTGATGTTCAGTCTTGTTATTTTGCATAACAAGGAGCTCTGACTAGTAAAATGTATCATCAGACGAACAAGGCTCTGACTTTGCTTGCTACACGTGTACCTCTTGGAGCAGATCTGACAGATTCCAATGACAGATTCAAACGTATGCAGATTCTGGCATAAATAATGATCACAGCTGTCCTGGCACATTTCACTTCAAAACTACAACTTCTCTTTTCCCAGGTGAAACGATAGTGAATGTTTTGGATTTTAAGAAGGATGCAGGGTTGTGGCATGGCATTCTAACGGTGAGTTGAACCTGTAAAGACTTTCTGAAGCATTTCATAACTCTTTATAATTGCAACATTTGAGGAGATGGTTGAGGACCATTACCTATTAAGTCAACCATTTCTCTCCCTGCTGGATCTGCAGTTCTCTGGAGGGAAGTGTAGAGGCATCCTCAGTAAAATTCTCTGTGGGATAGGGCTTGATGGGCAGTGAGGGTGACTCCTATTTCTGCTTCATAATAGGTTTTGTGAGCCCTTTTCTAAAAATCTTTTTCTGCTTTTCAGAATGTAATGAACAAACTTCATACCATCAGTGTGCCCTATTCTGTGATGAAAACCTGTCCACTCTCATGGGTGCAGAGAGTTCATGCCCACAAAGGTAACTGTGTATGTTCTACAACTTCAGCCCATCAGGATAAATGAGTGAGGGGCATTAAAATCTCAAATGCTTTAGAGCCTGTCTTCTTGCTTTTCCATGACAAATCACAAGGGCCAAAACTCTTAATTCATTTCTAAATATGCACAAAGTCCTAATGCCATGTGAATGTCTGAACTTGATGGGGACCTCATGACCTATGTACTTAAAGCCAGTGCTTTTTATGAAACCAAGAAAATAGTTGAGCACAGCAAGATCTATTGATTCCCCAGTCCTCATTGAGGACATTCAGATGGTGATAATGATTTCTGCATTTTGGAGGAGGGGATGCCACAGTAACAGACCCTGGCTCAGGTGGTGAGCAAATGGCCTGTATGCCACAGCAGATGCTATTGCATGTTGGGGTTTGCTGTTACTGCAGGCTCAATTAATTAAGGCTTCCTTGCTTTAGTGAGAATTTTCTTGGGAGTGTTGGAGTGTGTATTCATATGAAGATGACTCATGGAAAGCTTTTACTTGTCCTTTTATGGATTTTTTTTGTGTGTTGGTTTGCAGCAAAAGTTGCTTTAGTCAAGTGTCGAGACTTGCACTGGGCCATGATGGCCCATCGAGACCAAAGAGACGTCAGCTTGAGTTCTCTGCGCATGCTGATTGTCACTGATGGTGCAAATCCTTGTGAGTATGAACATCCTCCTGTTCATGGGAGAGGGGGTTTCTCAGCTAATTGTCTCACTGGCTCAAGCTTAATCCCTTTGGTAGATACTTCTGAGAAGATTTCACTTAGGGCAGCCGTCTAGTAACACAGAGCTGTGGATTGTGGTACTCGAGCACCAGGTCAAAGACTTTTCTGTGCTTTCATCCTTTGAGTATGAGTTGTGAAAGACTACAAAGTAAGAAACAGGAGAGTTTAATGAGGAGCTCTTGTGTGTAAAACAGAATTCTGGTAGATACAGTGAGATTGGTTTTAAATTGCTCACAGGGGATAAGGTAAAGGCTTTTAAGAAGAACTTTGAAGGGGGGGAAAAAATGTCCAGAAAAACCTGCAAGGAATGCTGGTAGTGAAAAGGCTTAAAGAATGTTTGTCTAAATGGCACCAGCTGGGAGGGATACTTGGAATACCGTTAGACCTGTTTGGATTATGCCTGCTGCATGGAAACAGACACCACATGTGTGCACTAATTATTGGAGATTTGGAAAGTATTTTAAGCCTGTTGTTGTATATAACAGGATATATAATATTGTGTAATAACTCTGAAGCAAACTGGGGGAGAAAAGCAGAGTTGTTGAAGAGAATACACCTGTTCCCAAGTCACATGCAGTAGGCAATTCAGCTCCTTTGTGGCTGGTAACTTGCAAGATGCTACCTGGAGTTTTTAGAAGTGATACAGTATATATTCTCTGCAAACACACTGCACTTATTTCTAGGTTATTTTACAGATAATTTTAAAAATCAAATTCATAATGGCATATTTTCTTTCTTCTCAGGGTCTGTTTCCTCATGTGATGCCTTCCTCAGCTTGTTTCAGAGCCATGGGCTTAAACCAGAGGCAATTTGTCCGTGTGCCACATCTCCAGAAGCGATGACTATTGCAATACGGAGGTAATGGGCGTGCAGCATTGCAGTCTGTCTGCTAGATTAAGTGATCCAGGCTGAGGTTTGTTCACACAACAGTTTGTCATAGTTGACTTAAGCATGTAATGAGCTCCACTGACATTTACTGTGTGTGCTCAGGTATTCAAGTAGCTAAGTTGTTAAACATTTCTCCTAAGATACGAGGGCTTTTTTTTCCTCCAAGATGTGTGACAGCTCAACAGTGCCTGTAAGAACTGTGCACTGCTTTTTCCTACTCTTGATTTACACAGCTAGTGTGGCATTCTTGAATCTGAGATTAAATTTGATACCACTTTGGATAGTCATTTTCATAGTCTGTTTCTGTCCATTACTGCCTTCTGTATTAAATAGCCCTGTGATCATCTGGCCTGGGAGCTGATGTTTAACATGGGATAAGCTAAAAGAGCTGGAAGAAGAGTTGCTCTTGCCCAATTATTGATGAGTCTTCTGGGAGTCATTCTCTGCTGCCATCTCACAGCTTTAATTTTGTTCTGCAAAGAAGAGACACTGAAATATGCATACTTCTCTTGCTGCACTGTCTTAATCCGAGTCTAATAATAGCCTGTGAGCCTGATTGAGTGTATTGATTTTGTGTCCTTCAAAGGCCTGGGGTCCCTGGGGCACCTTTGCCTGGAAGAGCCATCCTGTCCATGAACGGGCTGAGTTTCGGTGTGATTCGTGTCAACACTGAAGATAAAAACTCTGCTCTCACTGTCCAGGACGTTGGCCATGTGATGCCAGGAGGTAAAGATGTGCAGGAGTCTCCTGTGAGACCTTTTTGCAAACAATCTGGAGTGTTTTAGAAAAAGAACTGGTCAATGTTCTCTTCTATACTCAGCCTCAGCACTGGGGGAGGTTACGCAGTCCCCGTACTCTGTTGTCATATCTGTCATGATTAAATGTGCCATTTCTGACACAAGGCACATTTTGGGGACTATTTTAACAATGCATCATTTGTCCTAGGAATGATGTGTATAGTGAAACCTGATGGACCACCTCAGCTCTGTAAAACAGATGAGATTGGTGAAATCTGTGTTAGCTCCAGAGCAGGAGGAATGATGTATTATGGGCTGGCAGGGGTGACAAAGAATACATTTGAGGTATGTACAGTAAAATGCATCTACTGTAAAATGCATGTACAGTAAAATTCATCTACTTGCCTTGTATAATCTCTTGGTTTTGTAACTTAAGTGTTAATGTTTTTTTAAAAAAGATACCCTGAAAAATTCCTTACAGTCAGATATATTCAGACCTCTTTCATAAAGGTCTCCCACAGGGCCAGAGGTGTTAATGTTTTTTTAAAAAAGATACACTGAAAAACTCCTTACAGTTAGATATATTCAGTGTTCCTCTTTCATAAAGGTCTCCCACAGGGCCAGATGACTGTAGCAAGGAGTCCCTCCCCTTCTCATCATCACTTCACTCACATACAGTGCAAATTCTTGCTGTGGGGAATGCTTTTCTATCCTCAGGCAAATCCACGTTGCCTCCAATGTCCTCCCTTCTGTTGCAGGTTATCCCTGTGAACTCAGCTGGCTCTCCAGTGGGTGATGTGCCATTTGTCCGTTCTGGCTTGCTGGGGTTTGTTGGACCTGTACGTAGTATCATTTTTGAGCTTGCATTGCTGTATATTGTTCATGCCAACAGCCTTGAATGTTTAAAAGAAAAGCATTTGGGTGCAGAAGTGTGTGTATAGCCAGTTTGCTGTGGATGGGACAGTTGAGAGTTAACAGGTTTGCCTGAGCCATTAAGAACCCTTACTCTTCCAGCATGTTGTCATTACAGTGCTTGACTGTGTTCCTTGGTGCATTTTGAGATTGCTCATTCTCCTAAAACCAAGTGTAAGAAGCTTTTTGTGTGGCAGTTCTGCTCTGCGTGCTGGAGTGTCTTGTCTCCCTCAGTGACTAGAATGCATCTCTTGGTTTAGTCATAAATCCTGCAATTTAAAGAGAAAGAAAATGTGTTTTATACAAATTCCATCGATCTAACCATAGTTATGAAATATGCAAGTCATCAAAGACATTCGAATATCCGCTTTGTGTAAGTTACTCACAGGTACCTTCTTATCTTTCAGGGCAGTTTGGTGTTTGTGGTTGGAAAAATGGATGGATTGCTGACGGTTAGCGGACGGAGACATAATGCTGATGACATCGTAGCAACTGGATTGGCAGTAGAGTCAATAAAAACAGTTTACAGAGGAAGGTTAGCAAAAAAACCCTTGCCTCTCCCCAAAAACTCTGCATGTGACATAACAAAACACAATATTTAGGGTGATCTTTGGTTTCTCCTCAGTAACTGGTTCATTTGGGAAGCTCAGTTAAAGTAAATATGTTCTTAGTTGAGACAGTAACTGGCCTGATCCTGCCCAACACAGGAGATTTTCCCCACTATCCTGTCTGGCTTTTCATCAAGTCTGTGTACTTCAGGGGAAGGAATCAAGTAACAAGATAAGTCAGACACATGGAGGATTGAATTATCCGTCTCTGTAGAATTTACTTTTAAGACTCTGTAGTAGTTAGCTGCTGGCTGATGCTCTGCAGCAAGGAAGGGTTTCATTAATGTCCAAAGATACTTAATTTCATTTAGCAGTTGTGGATGTAATTCTCTGATCCTCAGGCAGGGTCAGACCTCGTGTTTCTTAAGAGTTAAGAGATTTTAAGCCCCCTGCATCACACAGATACTCTTAAAGCTTTTATTGCACTGGTGATTTGCCACAGGAATGTGATAGCAGGTTGAGAGGACAGGGGACTGTGCTCTGCAGAAATGTCATCAGCAGGTAGAATTAATCCCTTACTTCACAAAGTCTTTCCCTTGTTACTCACTTTTAATTGTTTAGTGTTTTTTTTCTCTATCTTTGCTTCATGGTTTTGTTTTTTCTTTAATGAGTTGTGTCTTTAGTCTGTTTCCTTGGCTTCCTATTCCCAAGGAATTTGTGCCAATATGGCTCTCCCCTTTTCCTTAGGATTGCTGTCTTCTCAGTATCTGTCTTCTATGATGAGAGGATTGTGGTGGTTGCAGAGCAGAGGCCAGATGCATCTGAAGAGGACAGTTTTCAGTGGATGAGTCGAGTGCTGCAGGTAAATCCATTTACATAGGTGGGTGAGGTGAATTTGTGCAGTTTTTCAGCGTGTGGGCAGATCAGAGGCCACCAGCATGCCCCAGATGGAAAGAGCACAGGCTCACGATCCCTCTTGGCACAAGGTATTTTTACAGGGTCGCAAGCTGGGTACATCTGCTGTGTACAAGCTGTTCTGTTAATGTCCTGAAGGTCCTGGGAGAGCGTCTGCAACACAGAACAGCGTAGGCTCTGCCGAAGCGGTCAGCATTGTGCTAGCAAGATGATTGTGTAGAGAAACACAGTTGCCTCTCAGCACAGCAAAGCAGATGTACTGCTCAAGCTTAGGGGTTCTGCTGTTAGTCTTGGATCATGCTGGTGCTCCAAGTTGTGCTTTAAAGCCACCCTTATCTTTGGAGATGGATTTTTCAGCAGGGAAACAGTAAGCAGAGAAAGGTTAAAACAGCTGAATGAGTGTAGTGCTAAGAAAGTAGAATGAGTAGGAAATACATAGAAAGCTGCCTGCATTGCATCTGTGTCATTCTTGGGAATGATGTTTCAGGTTGTGAATGTGCAAACTGGGGAGAAAAACCAGGGAAGTACCTGGTGGTCTGAATAATGTATTAGATGCCTGAATGCTGAGGCGGACGAAAAGGAACAGAGTGTGATGGTTCAGAGGAGGCAGATGGATAAAATCCCGAGATCAAAATCATATGATTCATCAAGCAACTGTATATTTTGGGATTTTGGTCATGAAAAATTTAAAAATGGATTTCTCGTATATGAAACGAACTATAAAAGCAGGGGTGGTAACAAGCACTTAACTCTTAGTATAAGGCTCGCTGATGTTACAGAGGTGAAGTGAAATTATATTGACTGACTTGCTCCCCAGTACCTTATAAATGCAGGAATTTATCTTGCAATATATCAGTGTGGCCACTAACAGCAGACTGTCTCCAGTAGTACCAAGAATTCAAGTGAACCATCTTTCCTTTCCCTAGGCGATTGACAGCATTCACCAAGTGGGTGTATATTGCCTTGCTCTCGTGCCAGCCAATACATTGCCAAAAACTCCACTGGGAGGAATCCATATCTCTCAAACTAAACAGCACTTTCTGGAAGGCTCTTTGCACCCGTGTAACATCCTCATGTGCCCGCACACGTGTGTGACGAACTTGCCAAAACCCAGGCAGAAACAACCAGGTAACACCAGTCCCTTTTGTTTAATGTTAGTAAACTAAAGTTCACAACCTCTGACCTAGGCAGCTGTGTGATGCCTCTGACACTGAGTGTCCTACTTTGCTGGGGCCACAGTTTGTCTTGTAGCCTGTAGCTGGGGCATGTTTGAGGCCTCTCTTTGCATGTGTCAGTCAGGAACTTTGATTTCTACCTTTGAATTCATTGGGATTCTCTCTCCTGATGAATAGGAGACTACCAATGTCTTCTGAACTCTGACAGAGTTTTCATTACCTCTCTTGCACCCAGGCCCAGGGGCAGTGGGATCCTACAGAGAATCTCTGTGCCTTTGCTGTCCTGCAGATTGCAGTTCTAGGCCAGCTCTTTCCAATTTGCATTAAAAGTCCAGATTTTAAGGAGCTGTTCTTTATCAACAGGCGTTGGCCCTGCCTCTGTGATGGTGGGGAACCTGGTTGCTGGGAAGCGTATTGCTCAAGCCTCTGGAAGAGATCTTGGTCAAATAGAAGACAATGATTTAGTTAAAAAGGTAAATCAGTATTTGTTACACCTAGAGAACAGGAAAAGAATTTATCCTACAGCTGAATGCAAAGCAGCAATGTGAAGTGGACTGAAGTCCTGTCTCTGGAGCAGAAGCTCTAGTATTTAATTACTGCCTCTTTGTTTCAGCACCAGTTCCTGACAGAGGTCTTACAGTGGAGAGCTCAAGCAACTCCTGACCACCCACTCTTCCTTTTATTAAATGCCAAGGTACAGTCAGTGCTGAATTGTTGGGTTTCTTTTAAGGTCTGCAGCATGTTAATTCAGCACAAGTTTGAGATGGTTTAAAATCTTTTGCCCACTGCAGTGTCCGCTGTTTAATCGCTCTGTCGGATTTTGCCCATAGATTTGTAACTTAAAATTTGAACCTTTGAACCTGTAGGTCGCTTAATCTAAATGACTGTCATGGTTCAGTGCTTCATTTTAAAACTGAGCATGTTTATAGGTCCCACTGGTTCCTGTATCTTTTAATGGTGTATCCCTGTTGGGTATATTCTGGCAATGTTTTGGTGCAAGAAGACCTGAAACTGACTCCCTGGAAGGTAGAATTTTCTAGAGCAGATCTAACTCCATCTCTATCTTTTTGATATTGTAGTGGATAAATGGCTCACTGAATGCCAGCAGCCTATAGGTATAGATAACTCGTAGCTCTAGACTGATGCTAGCAAGCAAGTTTGGTTTTGGTTTGGGTTGGGTTGGGGTTTTTTTTGCAGCAGCCATTTTACTGACACATGTGTTGTGCCAGGCCTTGTTTAGAGCATTTTTGTCTCCTTTCAAGGGAACTACTGTGTGCACAGCCACCTGCCTTCAGTTGCACAAAAAAGCTGAGAGAATTGCGTCAGTTCTGTGTGACAAAGGACATCTCAATGCAGGAGACAATGTGGTGCTTCTTTATCCTCCTGGTAAGCGAGTTTTAATAATGACTGCATCTCACTGTGGAAATGTAGCATGGTCTTTCTTTCAAATCTCATTGGGATCTGGAAATATAGGAGAGTTCATTGAAACAGCAATACCTTAGAGACTGCATAACTCACTGATCTAGTTTTGACTCCAGAGAAGACTGTCCTAATGTCTTGCACTATCAGGACTCGAACTTTGATTCTCTAGAGTCCTGGAAAAGCCAATTTGTACCTTCTCACTCCTGGCTAGATCTTGCTGTGTCATGATGTTTAGAATAAAAACTTCAACTACTCCTGCAGTTATCAAAGGTCCTCTGGTGTGATATGTTCACTGCAAAGTTATTAGAAACTTGTGACCTCACTGCATGTCCTGGAGAATTGCTTTAGTCACCATACCAGAGACTCCTCACCTCCTGATCTATTCAGATCTTGTTTGTCTGAAGTCACATTGCCAGTTGGCAGCTTTTCATCCAGGGAAAACATGTAGTTTGCTATGGGAAATGACAGGGTGGCTTCTGGTAGAGACTGGTACCGTCACCATCAGCTGTGCAGGAAATGGACACTTCATCTGAGAGTGTTGGGTGCCTTTTCTATAGCAGCAGCAGGCTGGGAGCAGTGGGAAGCGTGGTCTGCCTGCTGTGGCCGGTAGCACACAGCTTAATCACTTGGTGGGAGTAAGATGCTCGCTGCTGATGAGAGGTGTTCTCTGGTGTGTGTGCTTCTTGCCCTGCCAGACAATTCTGTTTTGTCCTGATTGATTTTTGAGACACTTGGAACATTCTTTTCCTCTAAGATGGATATGGTTTTCTGTGTGGTCAGTCTTCTCTACTTTCCCAGTCCCCTTTTCCAAGCTTTCTTAGCTTCCTTGTTGTGCTGCCCTTGGTGTTTGAACTGTTGATGTTGCACATCTGTGCTGTGGAAGTGAGTAGTGTGTGTTCCTTCTTTTAATGGAAATTGTAACCAATGCTTGGCGAAAAAGTACTCAGGGGGAGTGGGGAGGAAAGGCTGGTGTCACCAGGATGTCCACCCACCACTGTCCCACACTACAGCCTCTCGTGTCCTTGCAGGCATTGAGCTAATCACCGCGTTCTATGGCTGTTTGTACGCTGGCTGCATCCCTGTGACCGTGAGACCACCTCATGCTCAGAGCCTCACTGCTACTCTGCCCACTGTGCGAATGATCGTGGAAGTGAGTAAGGGGATTGGAGCAGAGAGCATGGCTGGAGCTTTCTTGCTTCTGCCACTCAGCCTCAAGTGGTTAACACAAACCCCGTGCTGTTTATGTGACAGCAGTGACTGAAGCACGTCTTATAACTGAAGGACAATGTTTTCATTCATAAAATACAAGAGAGAACCATCTCTTCTTATGTGGCAAGATGAATTGCTATGAAACAGGTGCTTTCTCAGAGGTACTAACGTGATATTAGCCCTTAAAATTTCACACTGGCACTCCTTACTGCTGGGCAAGTGCAGATCTTGCTATTAGTTATTTTCCAAGTCCAGGAACCAGGAAAAGATGCCTCCCCATTATAACTGTGGGGAGAAAGCTTGATGTAGACTGTGTGAAGTTCTCACCTGCTCTGAAGCTCCTGATGTGGTTATTTGCATTTTAGTCTGTGTTTGGGGTTTTAGTGAAGTAAGAGTAGAGAGTAGTGTTGCAAAAGCCAAAGAAATTAATGCAGGTTTGTTAGGGGAAGCTGGCTACAGATGGTAAAATACACTCTCTGAACATCAAATCTTGTAATGACAGTGCCACTGCACCGTGCTTTTGTCTGTATTTTTTAGTAAGTGTTTATCTTTTCAGGTCAGCAAAGCTGCCTGTATTCTCACAACTCAGACCTTAATGAGACTACTGAAATCCAGAGAGGCAGCTGCTGCTGTAGATGTGAAAACCTGGCCAACCATCATTGACACAGGTGCGGTCCATGGCCTAAAAGACTTTTTGAAGTTCTGTGTAGGCGTTACCATTGACTTCCAAAGGGACTGTCCCCCATTTCAGATGCAAACGGAATAGCTTAAGAATTTGTTTGAATATTTAGAAAAACAATCCAAGAGATAAGCTAGGTCTGACCTTGCTTACTGACATTTTTGCATTTGTTGAGCTATGCATGGAAAATAATTTTACTGAAAAGCCACGTTGCAGACAACTGTTAATTTTGTTAAGACAAGAGCGAGTTGCTGTCTTCTCCCTTTTCCCAAGAATAAGTAATTTTCTACATGGGAACTTTGGCAAGAGTCTTGTCATATACTGGTCTGTCTCTTTTGGAACAAGAATTAATAGAAGCTTTATCATCCATCTCGTGGTTTTTGAAAGTTGTGTTCTCCTTTCAAATACCAATTCAGTAATCAAAAATTACCATGTTTGTTCCTTTCTTGTACAGATGACTTGCCCAGGAAGCGGCTGTCTCAGATCTATAAGCCACCTACACCTGAAATGTTAGCATATCTAGATTTTAGTGTTTCCACAACAGGCATGCTTACAGGAGTAAAGGTACAGTAAAATGGTTCTAGAAGATGGAGGGGTTTTGGTGTCTCGGTTTGGCTGATATTCTGAACCACCCTTCCCCTCAACCTCCATCAGTGCTGGCTCTTGTAGCTTAAATAAAGACTTTTCTTCCAGTAAAGCTGTGGATTCAAAGCAGAAAATGCAGAGTGACTTTGTGCTGAAGAATTAATTCTGCACTGTAGGAAGATGGGTCTTTACGGTGGGCATCAGGAATTCTGCTGCTGCCTCCCACTGGAGAGCTGCCTGTTAGGAGAGCAGTGATCATGCGAGTAGCTGAGCTGGGAGCTTCTGGTCTTCCCCCACCAAGAGCAGAATAGGAACGCAGTGGACAGAGGATAAGAAACTAAAAAATGAAAGCCTGACACTGTTCTTAAGGATCAGCTGTGTTTGGAGCCTGAGATGCCTCAAGAGTTTAAGCAATAGCTGTTGGTATCACTACTTCTGGTTTACTATGGCTCAGCGGGTTCTGCAATGCTCTGCCTCTGCTATGGAGGATAGAGGAAGAAGAAACATAGTTTATGGAGAAGTGTTACCAAGGCAAACCTATCTTTATTCTTACCTACCTGTCTTGATGAAGTCCTGTTTTGATGTCCTTGAATTTCAGCAGTTTCTCTGTTGTTGCAGATGTCCCATGCGGCGGTGAGTGGCCTTTGCAGGGCAATCAAGCTGCAGTGTGAGCTCTACTCCTCTCGGCAGATCGCAATTTGTCTTGACCCCTATTGTGGACTGGGTTTTGTGCTCTGGTGCCTTTGCAGGTAGGACTTTTGAGAGGGGGGGGAAAAGGAAAATATTAACTCTATTGGCTGGTTATAAGTGGGAAATGGCCGTGCATATCTTTATCTGGTGTAATTACAGACAGATTATGTTGACATTACCAAAATGACTAACTTACAGTAAGGGGAGAAATTGTCTTTGAACTGACAATAGTATGTTCCCTTTTCCTGCAGATTAGCAAGATGTTATCCTATCTTGATTATGCCTATTTGTGCTGCCAAATATTACTGGCTCCAGAATGTTTCTCTTGCCTTTCTTCCTTGATTATATGTTGCAGTAAGGGAGTTTTCGTTCTGTAAACTGTGTGGTTGAGCCAGTTCTCTTCCTTCACTCTGACAGTGTATGCACACATTTGTGTGTGTATAAATTGATATTCCTGTACAGTAAGTTGTATTTTTAAAATGATGTTGCTACAGGTGGGCATTGGAACTATTATCAGTTTGCCTCAGATGCAGCAACCCACAACCTGCTTTTGGTCTAGCAAGAATGTAACCTGAAAATACAGGAAATATTAATTTAAAGATAACTACATGCTACAGAAAAATGTTTTCTTCCTTAATGTTCTTCACAGTGTGTATTCTGGACACCAGTCAATTTTAATTCCTCCTATGGAGCTGGAATCCAATCTTTTTCTCTGGTTATCTACTGTCAGCCAGTATAAAATAAGGGACACTTTCTGTTCCTATTCAGTCATGGAACTGTGCACAAAGGGACTTGGAAACCAAGTTGAAATGTTAAAGGTAAGAAATGTTTCCTGAATGTTATGTTACATAAATGAAGGCAACTTGTGGTAGTAAAGCAAAATGATATGATTGTTAAATACAGCAGTTTTCCTGTTGCATGAGTCTCCAGTCCACAGCTTGCTCAGAAAGCAAAGGCAATGAAAAAAATGTTTGCAGCCCCAGGAAATTAGAAGGATGGGAATTGGGGGGGGTGTATGTGTTGCAGTGGAGGTAGCACGTTGGCAGTGAGTGTCAGAGACTGCTGGGCAAACCCTAAAGAGAGGATGCCAGCAGCAGAATGCTATGCAGAAGAATTGCTTATATAACAGTCTGCAGTGAAGGCTCAGACCAGCACATGATGTAAAGCACACATGTTAGGCAGTTTGCTAAATAGAGGTGTTTTCTCCTTGGAGATGAGATGAGAGGAAAGGGGAAAAAAAATAGCTACAGAAAACGCTTGAGGTGGATTTTTGCATGGAATTTACTGATATAGCATACTCCACCTCTGAGATTAAGGATCAGTCTTGTTCTCCTGGTGGCACAGAGTTCTGAAGGTGTCTGCTTTGGGGTGTGCCACCAGTTAAAACAGCATAATGCACACATCAGTGCTGTTCAGTCCATTCATGATCATATCTAGACATAATAATGGTTTCTGGTCCCAGTTTTGTTGAAGACAGTCTAATCCCAGTACATGACTTTACTCTCACTTGGTTTGGTTTCCATCTATATAAATAACAGCTGGAATTGTAGCTGAAAAGCACTGCAGAAGCACATCATGCTGCGTTCTGTAGCTGAGGAAGAAGCACTGTTAATACATATTTTGTTCCAGCAGTATTTCTAGGCTCTGGTCAGACACATTTTATAGTTACAAATAGAAGCTGAAAAGAGAAAATAACTTTAACACAAGCACAGGGTTTGTCCTACATTTCCCGAGTAATTTCTAGGGATAAAAAGCAAATGTCACTTCTTGTGAGGTGACAGATCTTGGTGCAGTGTGGCATTGGTAATTAACACATCTAGTCCTTTGCACTCATGTGTGTTTTTTCCCCAGGCACGAGGAATTAATCTGTCCTGTGTCCGGACTTGTGTGGTAGTTGCAGAGGAACGGCCACGAGTTTCTCTCACTCACTCCTTCTCCAAACTCTTCAAAGACATTGGCCTGTCCTCTCGTGCTGTAAGCACCACCTTCGGGTCAAGAGTCAACGTTGCTATCTGTTTACAGGTAACACAAGTGCTTTCTACTGCCTGTGTTGCCACTGGCAGCAGATTTCCAGGTTCTGTTCTATTTTTTACACCCACAAACTCTGTAATCTGTGTCCTCTTCTGCATTGGTAGGGTAGCCCAACATCTGCTTTGTAGAGAACAGCTGGTACAAGATTTAAGCAGCTTCTCTTGTTTTCAGCTGCCAGATTATAGCACAGATGCTCAAAACAACTGAAACGTGACATTAGAGAACTGTTTATTTCCCTGTAAACAATGACTAGTTGCTCCAGGGCTGATAGCTGAGAGTGCCTGGGCTGTCTCCATACCAGCTCCCTCCTCCCCAAAGATGCATCCCACACTGGAGTTGGTGTAGAGAAAAACTAGCCCGTTTAGTGAAGTGTTTCCCTTAGTGCAGCTGCAAAGGTGGGGAAATGTGAATGTGAATTTTACTGCCAGTAAGAAACCCCTGGAAACGTTTATGAGCTCAGGCAGAAGTTACCTGGACTTCTGTAAATACATTAATTATTTTTTTAAAATGTTAACTCTTCAGGGAACATCTGGACCTGATCCCACCACGGTGTATGTAGATCTGAAATCCTTGAGACATGACAGGTACTGTAAATTTACTTAAACTTATTTAATAACTCTATATAAAATGTTGAATTGGTATGGAGCTATCTCACCTCTCAGTAGATTTCAACTCCTTTTTTTTTTTTTTCTTCTTTTTTTTCTTTCTTTTTTCCCCCTGACAATGTTTTCTTTACCTTCAGAGTACGTCTGGTGGAAAGGGGAGCTCCACAAAGCCTGCTACTTTCAGAATCTGGGAAGGTAACTTTCTGTTGTTACCTAGAGGCCTGACACACATCATCTGATGACCACGTGTCTTTTTATGCCCCTTACGATGTAGATGTGTAGCTAGCAAAGGTAGTCTTGTGGCATGACATGAGAACTGGTGATAGCTGGTTACACTGCTCCTCTAGAGATTAAGTTGGACTTAGAATAAAGTATGTGTTGATTTAGGAGCGTGCTTTGGTGAAACAATCAGAAGGATTGATTCTGTTTACAGTAAATGAACAATATCAAAAGTGTCTGCTGTCATATCCCTGAAATCAGCATGCATTTGACATCTGCTGGAGCTCTTGTTCCCTTCTTTAAATGGATTAGCAGAAAGATGTTTCCCAGTAGTTTTTTAACGTTGAATTTTGCAAAATCAAGATCTAGCAACATTTACAAGCCTAGAATGCTGTACCAAGGTGGCTTCAGTCATGAAATCCATTCATTCACACCGTTAGCGTACTTCAGTGTACGTGTCCTGGCATGTTTTATACCTGTTTGTAATTCTGATGGGTGAAATTGTGCCTTTCCAGAGGTAAACGTACAGCCTTTGTGTTTTAGTTGTGCCTGAAGATAATTCATCTACAGATGACGTATTCCTTCTTGTGATCTTTAGATTTTACCTGGAGTCAAAGTAGTCATTGTTAATCCTGAGACAAAAGGGCCTCTTGGAGATTCTCATCTCGGGGAGGTAAGCACAGATTTTGCTATTTGGGTAACTTCTCCTGTTGTCTGCTCCCTGAGCTATATTCGCTCTGTTTGATTATGTAAGTTGCTGGGTGACAGTTTGTGAGTGGTAATGCTCACAGGCCTTTTTAAACTGAATTATTGCTGGAGTGTTCAGAATTTGGGTATGTTAGCTTACTGTCAAGTTGAAAGAAAAAGTAAGGAAGGCATATTCCACTCTAAATCTTGCATAACTGGCATCCAAATGATCTAATTTACAATTTTGCTTTCATTATCTTGATTACACACAAGTATATTTGAACTGTGTTGGTAGATAATTATCAATTTTTGGACTTCACATGTTATAAAAATCCGCAATTTATTTACTCAGTTAATCCTCAGCTTACAGTTATTAGGAGAACAGATCTGCAAGGTGCATTTTTAAGATTCTACAGGATATTTGGAGGTTTGAGCTTAAACACAAAGCATTTTTGGATCTAGAAAAGCTTAGATAAAAAGAGAACCTTCTTGTTACAGTTTATTATCTGCTTCGTTTCAATATTCAAGAGATGCTCTGGTTTTGTAGTGTGTGGATCTGACTGGTTTTTCCACTCTCTGTACAGATTTGGGTCAATAGTCCACACACAGCCAGTGGCTACTACACTATCTATGACAATGAAACCCTTCAAGCTGATCATTTCAACACTCGTCTGAGCTTTGGTGACGCTGCTCAGACGCTTTGGGCTCGGACTGGATACCTTGGTTTTGTTCGTCGGACAGAACTCACGGCTGCCAGCGGAGGTACGGCAGAAATCAGTCTTTACCTTTTAAATGAAGAGTTTTATTTCATACTGTGCAGCAACTTTGCAGCCCAGAAGGCAAATAACTGTATCCTGGGCTGCATCAAGAGAAGTGTGGACAGCAGGTCGAGGGAGGTGATTCTGCCCCTCTGCTCCGCTCTTGTAAGGCCCCACCTGGAATACTGCATCCAGTTCTGGAGCCCCCATCACAAGAGAGACCTGGAGCAGCTGGAACAAGTCCAGAGGAGGCCACCAGGATGATGCGAGGGCTGGAGCAGCTCTGCTGTGAGGACAGGCTGAGAGAGTTGGGGCTGTTCAGCCTGGAGAAGAGAAGGCTCCGGGGAGATCTTATAGTGGCCTCCCAGTACCTGAAGGGGCTCCAGGAAGGCTGGGGAGGGACTTTTCCTAAGGACAACTAATGACAAAACAAGGGGAAATGGGTTTAAGCTGAAAGAGGGGAGGTTTAGATGAGATATTAGGAAGAAGTTCTTCACTGTGAGGGTGGTCAGACACTGGAACAGGTTGGCCAGAGAAGTTGTGGCTGCTCCTCCCTGGAAGTGTTGAAGGCCAGGTTGGATGAGGCTTTGAGCAACCTGGTCTAGTGGAAGGTGTCCCTGCTGCTGGCAGGGGGGTTGGGACTGGATGAGCTTTGAGGTCCCTTCCAACCCAAACCATTCTATGATAACTAAGCCCTGATCCATGTGTCTGGATACAAGAGACACTTTCTTTTATCTAAATTCCATTTATTGTCTGCCATTTTGTGTTTTCATAGTATGCATACACTTCATTTCCCATCTCTCCTCCCTAGAGCGCCACGATGCACTGTATGTTGTTGGAGCACTGGATGAGACTTTGGAACTGAGGGGACTGCGTTACCATCCAATTGATATTGAGACTTCTGTATCTCGAACGCACAGAAGCATTGCTGAATGGTAAAACAGCTGTGAAAAATGAATGAATCCTCACCTAGCTGAAATGTAGCAATGTTCATGCAAAGATGCAGGATTTAATAGAAAAAAAAAAAATAACATAAGGCAAATTCAGATACTTTTTTGTGTTACCATCAGCAAGTCATGCACCTCATTTCCCATCTGTAGATCAGAATAATACTGGGCTGACTGACTCAATGTTTTCTCACGAGCCTGAATTCAAAATAGAAATGATTATTTCCTGCTCTGTGGTGTAAAGAACCGTTTATATTGGAGTCTGTGAAAGCAGCATTTAGTTCCTATGTCACACTGGGTAGTACTGAGGCATGTTTGACACATCGGAACTAGGTCTTGGAGTTAGGTCACTTGGAAGTGCAGCCCAAAGCAGGTGGTAAACTCCATCTGAGGGTAAAGACTTGTAAACTTTGGCTCTTTGTGTTTTTGAAAATAACTGGGTTTTCTGTTTCTTTTTTTTTAACTTGTAGTGCTGTATTCACATGGACCAACTTGCTGGTGGTTGTTGTGGAGCTGTGTGGCTGTGAACAGGAAGCTCTGGATTTAGTTCCTCTAGTTACAAATGTGGTCCTGGAAGAACATTACCTAATTGTGGGAGTGGTGGTGGTAGTGGATCCTGGAGTTATTCCTATCAATTCCAGAGGAGAGAAACAACGAATGCATCTCCGTGACAGTTTTCTAGCTGATCAGTTAGACCCCATATATGTAGCCTATAACATGTAACATGCATGGGGGAAGTGATGTTCAGAAACTTGGCGGGACCACTAAACGACAGAGCGTGGCTAGAGAAATGAAGCTGGTGAATATTACTAATACTTGATATAAAGTTTGAGATTGCTGCCATATTTCCCTTCATCTCATCCTGTGGTATTTAAGATCACATTAAACTACCAACGGACAAAAGGAAATGTGGTAGACAATGGAAAACATTGACAACAGTTTACTGAAATATTAGCTTTATAGAAAATGCAAAGTTGACAAGTGTGTGAGCTACAAAATTCCTAAGGCCTTTACAGTAGTGTTACTTTTTTTTTTTTCATCTGTTGTACATATTTGTATTTTTATCTAATACTGGTTTAGGATTCTATAAGGGGAGGGTTTATTTAGTTAAGATAATAAACTATTAAGAAAAGGGTCATCAGAGTTCTGCAGTTCCCTACTATATAATGTACTTTGCATCTGTACTGTAGCTGTTCATTCCATGGGTTCACACAGCTTATTTAAAATTGTGCCATGACCAAATCAATAACTTACGGAATCTAAGAGTTACTTATTCATATAGATATCTCTTGAATTTAAAAAGAAATTTTGCCTATATTTTAAATATGTAAATATTATTATACATAATTCGCTTAGATATAAAATTAACTTGGATAATGATGACAGCTGAAGGTAGAAATTTTTAAGGACAACTCACTTTTGTGTGGTCCTTAGCATACTTACATTGGGTCAGACAACTCATGTGAGATACACACACCTTTCACAAGTTTTCTTATTTCAGTATCAGGTCTTTTATTGCTGGCCAGAAGTGTGTCACAGCATGTGGAAACCAATGATTGTAAGGCACGACTTTCTAAAAGAGGCTGAATTTAAACAGGAACGTGGAATTTGGTAGCAATTGCTGTGCAAGTCCAAAATGCTCAACTGAAGTGATGCACCTGAGTGGCAGCCTCTGCCTCCTCCCTCTGTGGCACCTCGTGTTTAAAGGGGAAAAAAAAGATAATCTTTAGATTATTATCAGAGTTAAATTCACTGTTTGTGCAATTCTGTCATTATTCTGTTCAGTTCCATCTTGGTAGAGCAAGAAATCTTGTAAATAATGGAAAAAACTGGGAGGCAACAACCCAGTTTTCCTTCAAAGCATTCATTAGAAAGAATCAGATAATTCTGGCCTGTAAATTCAATGCAGTTTTTCTTTTCCAGGAGGAGGCACAAAAATGAGACAGAGCAATTCTGGTATAAACACATCGTTAAATAACTTTGTGAAAATGAATATCCCAGCTTTCAGAATACTCTGTCAGTTTTCACATTAGTAAATGTAAAGACACAGAAGCCTTAGAGCAGCGGGTGTAAGCTCTCGCTGGTAGGAAGCAGTTGAACACCGGCCTGAGGGAGAGACGGTGTTTAAGCTTTGACTCAAAATTACCTTTCTTTCATCTAATACTTAAGAATCTTTTTAGAACAATTAAATTCCTGTGGGTGTTATGAAAATACGATTTTTTGGAAGCAATGAGAGCTGATACCAGATACTGCAACAGGTTTTTTTGAGTCAAACGTGGTATACAGTGTAAATAAACTTATTAAAATGTTCCAGATTACCTCATTCAAAGTTTATAGGCCATTTTTAAAAGGTTTCTAATATGAACTCTGAAGATCCTGTGGCAGTTACCAGAGCAGAACCCAGTGGATCTGTAAGCAAACTCCCAAGTTTTGTCCTTGGGGAAAAAAAAACTGATGAGTTCTGTTAGTTCTTCACTGAAGAAAAGAATATTAAAATTTAAATAAGACATTCCTTAATGTTATTTTTGAAAAAAAAAATAATTGGTGGGGGGATAGATTTAGAAACTGGAAGTTTTTATGGCAAGTTCTAGATTTGCAAACACTTCAGTTTACAGGTGGGTATTTTTGAACAGTTTATTTTTCCGCCGGTGCCGCGGTGGTACGACAGCGCCGCAGACGCGATGGTCACGGCTTTGTGCTGCTGCCTGGGTGTGAAAGGTGGTTCTGTTGGCAGTAGAAACCAGATGCTGTCTGGTTTCTGAAGGTGCATCCTAAAATACCTGTGCATCAGGTTTTTCATATATTTAGTTTTATCCAATTGGCCACGAAGTGAGGGAGGTGATGGGTAGAACTGTGACCGGCGCAGCTGGTACCGCCGCTCGCTAAGGGCGTAAAGGGGACAAAAATGGTTCTCCCTTTTCAGCCAGCAAAGTCTCGTTATCACACGTTTAGGCATCACTATTTTTTTATGTTTTCTTGTGCAGAGAAGTGACTTGCAGTACAGCTTCACATTGCAGAAAAAAATCTGATGGTCTTGACCTTTTTCTTATCCCAGTGAAAGCTTTAGGTAAATAGTTTCCACAAATATTCTGTTTGCCCATTGAAGTGGATTTTAAGTACAATTCTAGGATTATCTTTTCTTTTTACTCGTGGTTTTTCAGAAATAAAAAAAAAAAAATGCACATATTGATTTGATCAAAGATTCCCAGATTGGGGCAGATTGATTTTCTGAAATGGCATTTTTTGAATGACATACTGGATTATTTTTGATTATTTTTCTTTTCCTCTTGGTTTTTATTTGGCTAGCTTTTACTTGATAACTTCTTACAGTTTGGGGTTTTTATCTTGCAAGTTTACTGTGTACTCTGAATCGTTCTTCTGGCATGTTACATTTCTCTGTGTTGGAGAACTGTAAGTTTACAGTCCTGCCCATAGGATGAGATAACATTCCATTCTCCATCGCCAGGAAGTGACATAGAGCAGCTGGCCAGTTCTGACTTTATTGAATGCTTTTGTCCATGTTTGGCACAGTGAAAAACAATGTCCTGGAGAGGAGGAAGTATGGAGCTGGGAATCTGGAAACACTTCAATTTCTTAACTCCAGCTCTGCTAGTGAATTGCCACAAGACCTTCCACAGGTCGTTTCACTCCTTCAGTTTCTTCATCTGTAGATGAGGATATGATCTAATCCTTACAACATCCCTGTGAGGTAACTAACTGTATGGCACTACGTGCTAAGTATTTTTCATTGCTAGCCTCTTTGAGGTTGGGGTCAGTTTGTTCTTCCAAACTGAGAGATGATTATTTGGTTGTCGTGGGAGGGCTGTCAAAAGATGGGACCGTTTGGTTATCATTCCATAACGAGAACGAACCGAGATACTTAACTCCAGAAAATTGGCAGGGCCACTGCTGCTGCGTGTTCAGAATCAGAGCTGGATCCTTTTCCTTAACTCCTGAACCAAGTGATGAGTCCCAAGAAGCTGACTCTCTCCACACCAGTTTGACTTTGCAGCTTCTCCAGTTGCAGAAGCCAAATTACTTCCTACTGTTGTCCATCAGATTCCAAGCTAACAGCTGCAGTGAAACTTAAAAACTAGGAATTCTTAACACTTTGAACTAAAATATTTTGTATCTCTTACTGTTTATGAATATTCCCGAAGCAAAAGATGTGGGCACAGGTAATTTCAAGTCCTGTTTTGTTAAAATTTGCACTGCATTTCTGATTTAAATAAATGTAATTAAGATGTGTCATACTAACTGTCCTAAAAATAAGGTTGTAAAAACGAGATAAATTTTAGCCCTAAATGCAATTTTTCTTTCATTTCTGTCAACCTATTTACCACTGTCAAATTCAGACCTACAGCATTATGTAATTATGTATAAAGTTTTTATTTATTTAAAATTAGATTAGATATACATTTTTAAATTTAACATCTGGCTGGACAGTGTTCCATTAACGCATTGATTGTGTTTCCTTTGTCTTGTGTTAATAAATATTGATGCCTGATTGCTCGCTTAGTTCTCATCTGCTCTTTCTCCCAAGGGTTTGTTTTAAGGAAGCAAACACGGGTTTAGCGTTTTTCCTGGTGAAAGGGAGAATTTGTGAGTGTTTTTGTAAATATGTCTCTTTGTCTATAGAAACGTGTGAGACCTGGAGCTGCGAAGGGCTGAGCTCCCTGCGCTGCCGGGGCATCGGCCATTTCGCTTTTGAAATCAGAGTTACAACTGAGCTCACTCGCCGAGGGTGAACTAGGTGCAGTTTTAAGCACAACCTCCTCATATTTAAGATTTTACTGTAGTATTAAATATTCTCCATTCAGTTTTTGGTTAGGATTCAGGACTGCTGTGTTTCCTTTTGAAGTGGAATGCAGTGAGGGATTTTATAGACTCTCAAACCTTTGCAGTTCCCAACACGATGTGAGGGGTTTTGTCCTCTCGAGGGCTAAAGCAGCTGCCCCAGGCTTTGTGTGAGCTGGTGAAATAGAAACTGTCGTGGCATTTGAGATTTAACTGGATTGTCTCTGCTGTCCAAAACTAACCATGGGGTTTTTAATGGAGATTTACTTAAAATATTCCTAAATCTTAAGATACATTTTAGGTTTACAGCTGGGCTACAGTTTAGTACCACTGAGGATGTAATTAATATTCTAATCTTAACACCAGCTACCATCTATACATGTGCCTATGAATGCTTGGATGTTTCTGGGTGAGACTATAATACTTAGACACATTATTTCCTACAAGTGATGAGTAGCAATTTTCCTGTGGTTTCTTTTGTAAAACTTCATTTTCAGTAAACCTTCCCTGTATTTTTTAAATTATTTGCTTAATATTGGGAAAACCTCTAAAAAAAACCTAACCAACCAAAAAATAAAGCCACACTAACTGAATTGTTGTATTCATAGAATCATAGACTGGTTTGGATTGGAAGGGACCTTAAAGCTCATCCAGTTCCAACCCCCCTGCCAGCAGCAGGGACACCTTCCACTAGACCAGGTTGCTCAAAGCCTCATCCAACCTGGCCTTGAACACTTCCAGGGAGGGGGCATCCACAACTTCCTTGGGCAACCTATTAATCAAATATTAATCAAGTAAATTGAAATAGCCAATAAATCTTTCCTTTCCATAAATACATTTAGAATTGAGTGATTAAATTTCCCAAATGTCTTGAAGATTCTTGGGCTGGAGCTGTGACAAGAACAAGCCCATTCTCAGGTATCGTAACTCATTCTATACTGTGAGTTTAATACTAATTGGGGAGATAAAACTTGGCATAATTCTCAGGAAGAGAAACCTGGAAAGTGTTGGAAGCTCGTCAGCAGGGGCTGTGGAAGGTATTGTCAGGGGAGGAGGATGCATAACAGGATTTACTGCAAAGACATCCTCCATCTGCTAACGTTGATTAGTTTGACTTTACAGAGATGAAGGGCTTGGGAAACCCAGTCAGAACTACAGAGACATCGGGGAAAATCAAACTAAAAGAGAACAAACATTGAGAACTGCAACTGAAATAATGAAACAATGGCAGAGTTGGATGTAGCAGCAAGAAAAACGTGAGTATGTTGCACTGAAGCTTTAATCCAAACCTTTTCCAATACATTATTTTTACGGTTTGTGTTGGAACAACACCCAGGAGCTGCTAAAAATGGTGGGAAAGGTTTGTGTGTTTTACAGGAAATCCTCCGTGGTGCTGTGAGAACAATCCCCGCGAGGAGAGGAGAGGAGAGGCTGGTGCTGGCTCTGTCTGCGCGGCTGGTTCCACCTTCAGCAGCTTTTAATTAAGAGAAATAAAGAAACCATCCGTCCTGCCCCGGCCGCGTGTGGGGAATCGGCCGCGATCCTCCCGCTCCGTCACCTTCGAGCTCTGACAGTGTGAAGCGGTCGCTGGGCTCCGCCTGACGCGGCTCCTCACGGCCCCGCTCCGCTCACGAGCAAAATCAAAGCAGCGAGGTGACGGCGGCCCCGGCCCCGGCCCCGTCCTGCCCCGGCGGGAACGGGAACG